>NC_037673.1:33409911-33560335 GCF_003255815.1 Theropithecus gelada | reverse complement strand
AAAAAAAAAAAAAAAAAAAAAAAAAAAAAAAAAAAGCCACCCTTCAGATGAGTTCATAATTCAGCCTCTAATTCAAAATCTACTGTAGTCTATCTTCAGCTAAGTGAGAAGAGACAATAAGCCCTTAAGAACTTTCAAAATTTGAATTTTTATATAGGGATAATAAAATAAATATATAGAAACGAATTGTATATGAGAAAAAAATACCATAAGATATATGTAAGGCAGATATGATGAGGAATAAATAAAACTTCTGAAAGTGGAAAGTGTGGTTATTGACTTAAAAATTCAGAGGATGGATTAAAGAGCAGACTTGACACAGTTGAAAAGAAAATCAATCAACTGGAATTTAGAACTGAGAAAATTACTTCCCATCCCATTTGGGTGCTTCTTAGGGGTGTGTGATGGAGGAGAAAGCTTGTTCAGTTTTCATATACAAGAAGATTGAGAGCTGAGGAATATGAAAGTGAGGTTGAAACACAAAGCACAGAATAAGAAGGTCCATCAACAACAATTACGGGTTCCAAAAGGAGAGAAAGGAGAGGCAAAGTTTAGAGAGAGAAAGATTGATAATTTTCTAAAATGGCTTAAAATATGAAGTCATATAATGAAAAAACACATGCAGTGTAGAACACAATAAGTGGATAGAACTATGGAAGATGAATAGACAGAAAAAAATACTAATAGATAGATGGAAGCAGCTAAGCCATTTCAGATGGCATCTGAGAATCCTGCCAACCTTCTTTTGTCCAGAAATAAGAAGGAATATGCAGCTGTCTTCCTGGAAACTGAAACCAGCTGACTACTTTAGGTAATAAGTGAACAAGCTGAGGCTTTCTAGATGGAAGAGTTTCCGTTTTCTTCACTGAGCAGGCTCAAGTTATAACCCCCAACTGTTAGTAATCAGGTTGCCTTCCAGTCACGGTTTAGATTTACCTTTCATAGATGATCACCAGTTACCCTTCCCAAGGGCAATGAGTGCTAGATATTGTGCCAGACATATAGAAATGACCCTCTCAACCCTTAGAAAATAGGTTTTATCCCTCATTTCCATATTACCCAGTATGATCTATAGACCATTGTTTATGAATAATGACAAAGTCCAAGTTAAGCTTGAACTGCAAACTCTAATGATTACTTTCTGTCACTCTCAGTCACTAGCAACAGTGGCATTTATTATGAGTGTGTGGATGAGTGTGCATATTTTACCATAGCGATAGAAATGCTTTGGGGCAAGTTTTGAAAATACAAAAAAAAGTGCAATTTGTTTTCTAGAACGTCTGCCAGACACTGTGGTGCTCTGTGAAGGGCTTTTGTCGTTCTAAGCTGGATGCTGCTGCAGATGGAACTCAATGTGGTGAGAAGAAGGTAATGTGTCAGGCCATGGAATGAGGTGGGAGGGCGGTGGGCAGAGTTCTTGGGAGGAGCTGAGGAGAAGGCCCTAGAGGGCAGTTCTCTCTGAGGGAAGAGCAGTAGATGGAGGTCATACAGTCAGACCAGCCAGAGGAGAGCACCCTACATCCACCACTCCTGGTGAACCTGCATTGGGAGCAGGTAGTTAAGGAGGGAGGGCTGAGGTTCAGTTTCATGCTTCACTTGCAAAACATCTGTTTCATCTTTCCCTGATGAACTTCTATGGAGTTTATAGTCAACATTTCCTAAGCTTATTATCAGCCTTCCTTTTGACTTTTTTTCTCACATATTGAAGATTGAAAAGGGTAAGCCAGCAGCTTCTTCTTCCCAAAAATGCAGAATTTAGGCCACTTATCATCTTCTTTCTCATCATCTGACATGACTGCATTTCTTGAAGTTCTGCTGCTTTACTAAGCAGGCAAGTCAGACACCACAGAACTCAGAGAGGTTTGATATCCTCTCAACTGGGTTTCTTGTGGACCTAGAGCTTATGTGTTTAGTGGACATCTTTATGCAGCTTGAGTGTGGCAGGACCCCTCACTGAGATTATTGAACCCGGACAAAATGCACAGTGGCCAAAAAATACAAGGGGACAAAAAGGATGTCAGGCAATAAAACACGTCCAAATCCTCCAGGAAAGGTGGTTATTCATGACAACCACGTAGCATTTCTCTTTGTTTTCATTTTTGTATATTCACTCTCTTAAACCGATAGTTGTGGAAGGATTGCCTTGAAGAGGGAAGAGAGTGGATGTTTTCTTAGTTGCTTGAAAGGGCAGAGCTGCAAACAATGGGTAGAGTTAAAGGAAAGCAGAATTTTTTTCTTGATATGATGAAGAACTTCCTAACAACTAGTGTGTTTTGGCAGCGAAATTGACTTTTTGCAGAGGATGAGTTCACTGTTGCAGTCATTAAGTACCCAGAGAGCTATAAAGAAATGCTATTCACTTTGCCAGTCTGTGAACTATTGTAGTTTGCAACAAGATAAGGATCATGCACCAGAAAGTAAATCAACTATGTTACTAAGCAACTATGTTACTAAGCATATTAAGCTGACATGCTTTTCATAACAAGACTTTCTCAATGAAACAAGTAGTATGTTGATTTACAATCTCTGGTGCAATCTGCCATCCACACTGTGTGGCACCTCTGTGATTAGGCAATGTAAAGTTTCCTTTCCATTCCTGAAACTCTGATTCTAAAACCCAAGACTCTTGGCAGAAACTTGTATGGGTCCCTCCTTGTTTGACATCTGATGTGTGACTGTAGAAAGCTGGCTTGCTTGCAGGAATTGGGTTTAGACTTGTAGGGCTCTTGGCTCAACTTGCTATGGTAACCTTGCTGACATGGCCATCTTCTGTCTCTTCCCTTTCCAGTGGTGTATGGCAGGCAAGTGCATCACCGTGGGGAAAAAACCAGAGAGCATCCCTGGAGGCTGGGGCCGCTGGTCACCCTGGTCCCACTGTTCCAGGACCTGTGGGGCTGGAGTCCAGAGTGCAGAGAGGCTCTGCAACAACCCTGAGTGAGTTCAGATAAATATATTCCCCTTCCCTCCACATGTGCTGGGGATTGGGGGTGGGGGCAGTCTTGAATGGCATGACCTCAGTGACCTCAAGCCTCCTCTGGGGAAATTAAATGGATTCCCCAGGACAAAAAGGAACAAGAAGATCCACAGAGAGTGGGAAAATAAGTGGTTCTGTTTTGTGTTGTTTCATTTTGGCTTGGCACTGGATTCTTATTAAAACTTGGATAAGTAAGCTGATTTTATCATTTGGGGAAATAAAGCAAATTTATTTTACAGGTGCAATCGATGTGAAAGCCTCTAGGAGATTATGCAATTAAATCTTTTGAAATAACTCCATTTTATCAGTAGAGATTAGTGAAACCCAATTTTGCTGATAAGATTATAGCTTGTTTTCAATGATAATGAATATACAATGTTATGAGAATATTTATTTCCTTAAGCAACCAGTAAAATAGATACATTTTTGAGGACAATTATTTTTAATATTTTTAGATAAGGATTTTTATAAGCCCTAAAGTTCCATAGTAGCCTGTTAAGGATTCTGTAAATGTCATTTTACAAGTGACTTTCAATTGTTTAAGCAAATTGCTTAATTTTTCATATATTCTATTTGTATCATAATATTATATATGAGGTAAATTTAAACTTCCTTGTTTTCCAAATACACATTACATTCTTAATGTCATTATTTTCTGATATACTGTCTCCCAAGTAATTTCTTGAAAGTGTATATGTGATACCTCCTTTAAGTGGAAATTACATTGTTTCTTTTACCTAGATTTACATTTATCTACTTTGAAGAGTAGGAGTCACATTTTTTAAAAGGCAAGCAATAAAAGTGATTTTATCCCTCAGTATCTCAGTTCCAAAGATTATTTATCCTTTTCGTTAATAACTGTATTACCTAGATGTATGGTATTTATATATAAGTACATGTATATATGTATATATATGCATGTATACATTACATATATACATATATACACTATATATGTTATATATTTTTTCTAAGGGTTAATAAGTTAGTATGTGTAAGGAATTTAACACAGTATCTACTACAAAATAAGGTGTCAATAAACAGTAGTTATTATGATATCTTTATCATTTACCACCTTTATAAACATGCATTTGGAAATTCTTCACAAAATTATTTCAAAATTTCACCCTTTGATGAAAGTTGTTTTCATTTAAATATCGGATTTCTGTGACTTCCAAAATTTAAAACCAAGAGTTTCTCATAGAGTACTTTATTTTTAGAGAAAATTGTCATTTAACAGTTTGTTTCCATGTGATCCAGAAATGTGATTTCCATTTTCATTTGAGAGATCAGAAAAGAAAGGCAATTTGCTCTGAGACTTATTGTCAATGCTGTATATTCAGACACCACCAGTGTTTAACCTTCTTGGGAGGCTGGTCAGTGACCTGTGGCTACCAGAGAAGGGAACTCCTAGTTGAGGAAGTGAAGGATGAATCTCTAACCTGGCTTCAGGAGAAAGTAGTTCTAATTCTCACCTCCAAGGCCACAGTTTGTCATAGAGTCTCTTTGGGTGAGTGGACATGCCTGTTCTTCATTGCTGGTTTGCTTAAATTCATTGCTAACGCTGCCAGTGGCACCACATCATAGATTCGGATCTGTGATTCAAGTCACAGATTCAGGCCACTGCATGAGCCAGCTGATCTTGGGACTGCATCTTTGCCGTAGGTCAACTGTCTAGTGAGAACCCAGCAGAGCTTGGCTCATAAGAGGCTGTCAGTGATATTGATTGGATGGAAATTAATTGGAGAGATACCAGGTCATAGAGTGTGACTCCATCATCACAAACAGAAAATCAGCCTAACCTTAAATAGCAAGGACAATTCTTGGTACCTCCTACAGGGAGTCAACAAATGAGGAGCCTACTATGTGAGCTGCCTTGGTCAAAGCTCTTTCATGAGTGAGGAACACAAGCTTACTCAGGCCACATTGAGGGAGGGGAGGTATAGAAAATCTCATGGGCATTCAAGGAGAACAAAGTACTACAGAACCAACAAGAATTACAGCTGCAACCAGTACTTGACTAGACTGCCAGGATTTGAGTTCTCTGTCTCTCAGGATTTCGTGGTCAGGCAGTGTAACACAGTGGATAAGAGCTCAGGCTTTGGATCAAGGAAGATGATGATTCAAATCTTGGCTCTGCCACTACCACCTGTATCCTTCATGGAGTTGTTCTGGCTTTCTGTGTCTCTGGGATATGATTTCATCTGGACTGCTCACTCGACATGCCTTCTGCCTTTGCACTGAGAAGCACTTTCCAGCCATCCTTTAAGACCATTCTCCAGGACAAGCCCTTCCATAAATCCTTCCCAACTAGCCTCATTTCCATGGCTTTCCCCCTTCGCAAAACTTTCATTGTACTTTCAGTCTGGGATACATAACTCCTGTCTTAAATTTTCTCTCATTTCTTATATAGGTTATTTTTTTCTCTTCAACTAAATTGTAAACTTCTAGGAAGCATAGAACATGGGTTGACCTTCGTTTGCACTCTCTTCTCCCTGAATGCAGTATTGAGCATGTGGTAGTATATAAATACTGATTGATTATTATTCACAATAACCAAAAAAGTGCTATCAGTTATTGAGCTCTCATTCTGTGTTAGCTACTCTACTAAATCTGTGTGTGCATTGTCTCATGCAGTACTCACGACTTGTGAGATAAAAACTATTATGCTCATTTTACAAATGAAAAAAAAAAACAAAAACTGAGGCTCAGAGAAATAAGGTAACTTGTTCAGATCCACCTAACAAAAAGATAATGCCAAATTAAAACTCCAGACTATTAGCACTCCTACAACAGGAGGCACACTCCCCGATTCAGATACTGCCCCAAGATGGAGGCCAGAAGCCATGCCCGGGAACCTTCTCAAAGGATAGTTTCCTCACCTCTCTGAGAGCTGTAAACCCCTCTCCCATTATGAGTGATCCATTGATCCTGACAGTAAGGCTGTTATGCCCTCAAGTGTAACACAAAGAAAAGAAAAATCGAAGAGTGATTTTTCTAAAATAAGATTAACTTATTCACCCACTGAATATCTATTAAGAGCATTCTACGCCCTAAGTACTATTAGGCACCACAGAGGACACAGAGCTTCGATTGTGCCATCAAAGAACTATCTTTGGGAATGATAGGTTCAGGACGTGCAGGCAACTGGCACACACAGTGTCGCTGAAGAGGAGAAAAAAAATTACTTCTGGTGGAAATCCAGGAAGGATTCATGAGGGAGGTAGCATTTATTTGGTTCTTCAAGCATGAGCAGTATGTATATATGTGGAGACTTTAAGGGAGGAAAAAATCTATCCAAAGGCCCAGAAAAGAAATAGCAAATAAGGCAGGTGGCACCACTGGAGCAGTGTAACATGAAGCAGAGTGGGGGAAGTAGATTGTTAAGGTGAGTTAAGGCAGGATTGTGAGGGCTTTGAATGCCAAGCTCAGGAGGCTGATGTGACCATTAGATGCCATTAGAGATTTTAAAGCAGAAGCTAAAATAATTAAGGTCATCTGAAAATTTAACCTGATAATTGCTTGTACTGTGGGTTTAATTTTAAAAGTAGAGATAGAAATGGAGATAAGAATTTTAAAAGTAGAGATAGGAATGAAGATTAAAATTGGACTGGTTTGATTATTGTAAAGTTGAATTGTATGAAACAAATGTAAGTAGACAGCTGATGACCAGGCAACTTATTGACTGTGGGATCCAAGGAAGGCACAGATGGATGATTCTGAAATCTGACCACTTTTAATTCATCAAATATGAATCAGAGAAGGAGCATACTTGGAAGGAAAATGTATCCTTTTTGGCATAGATTTCAGCTGGAGGATATATAGGTGGAAGTAATATATAAACTATTTCAAAATAAGCTACTATACGTTAGGACTGAAATGTTGGCAGGCAAGGAAAAAATGTGTAAAATTTGAAGCATTTATTTAAAAGGTAAGTTTTGAGAGCATAGAGAGACATCGTTTGTCAAGGCCAGATACCACAGGAATTTTAAAGGAAAATGTTGGCATTTAAGCAAACTAAAAGAATAGCTTGTCTGTTTCATTTGTAGGCCGAAGTTTGGAGGAAAATATTGCACTGGAGAAAGAAAACGCTATCGCTTGTGCAACGTCCACCCCTGTCGCTCAGAGGCACCAACATTTCGGCAGATGCAGTGCAGTGAATTTGACACTGTTCCCTACAAGAATGAACTCTACCACTGGTTTCCCATTTTTAACCCAGGTAAGGAGCTGTAATGGTGTATCTCAGATCTAGGGAACAGCCATTCTTAAAGCATTTGTCTGTCAGTCAAGGTTTCTGTGATCCATACCAAGTTTAACAAAGAAAATTGTACCCCAGGAATTTTGTAATTTAGAAGATGGAAACAGTGACCTGGTTAAGTTGATCAGTAAATGTTGAAGGCTGAATACATTCAACTCTGTCTGGGCTTTGTGGGAGATAAAATAAGTTTATAAAACATGGTGACTCACTTCAAAACAGCTGAGGTGCAAGTGAGCCATTAATAGGGCATGTAGGAATTCAGTAACTAATTGCTTGTTGATGGACACAAGGAACTGACTGTGATTTTGTGAGAAAATCAGAAGAGAAGGTCATTATGGGTTTGAAGTAATTGCAACAAAAAGGCTTCCAGTGAAGCAGCTGATGATTCTGAAGACTACTCATGCTTTCATGAGCAGTCTTTCCACCAGAAGAAAGAAAAGGGAAGGCATTCAAAATAGAGTCATTCCGAGTGGGAGTGGAATAACAGGCAGAAAGGCAAGAAAATAGGAATGAAAGAACAAAAGCCAGCTCTGGGCCAGAAATCAACATTTTTATACGTACAGGAGTATGAGAAGGGTAAAAAGTAAAATCAAACATCTGAATGTTGCGCAAGAGGGATGGGGACATAATGGAGTTGGAGAATGGAACAGCGGCCTTGGCAAAACTTCCAGACACATTGTCTTCTTAAAATGAGGAAGAATCAGTGACCGTTAGCTAGAGATCAACATCTAAAAACATATTCGTGTTGTTTGTTGTTATCTGAGTAAGAAATGAAACAGAAAAGATTTTCCTGTGTTAAAGAAATTTAAGGCAAGGTAGTAAAAAATAGCTAATCAAATTGTTCATGAGTTTTGAGTTCCAGAAAATCCAGGGTGATAGGACACAAGAAAAATCATATATTTGAGAATCGTGTATTTGGGCTGTTAGACTTATGCAATAGCTTTTGAAAGAAAGATTCTGCAGTGCTTTGCTCAGCTCAGGTATCCAAAATACCCTGATGGCTCTCAGTTGTCAAGGGCAACGATTGCTCCTTGCCCCCAATTGTTCGGTGTCATTTATGCTCTAGAGGGGAAAACCACTCGGTTATTGGTGCAATTTAGTTTCCTGAGTCAGGCATTTGAATACAGGAAAACTCATGCATATACCCAGGTGTACTCCAAAATTACCAAGTGATGCAAGGCACATCCAGTCCATGCTATCTATATGTATATCCTGCACATTCTCAATTTGTTAAAACTATTTGGGTCAGTGGTCCTGTAGACTCTGAATGAGCAGCCTGTCAGAGCTAAGATAGCATAGCTGCTCCAGTGGTATCACATGTGCTTAGTATGGGATCCCCCTCCCAGATACACAGTTGGATTTGTGTGTATCTAACTCTGATGGCTCAAGTAGCTGGACTTGGAATAAAAAGATTTGATTCAGCTTTGCTTTTCATTTGTTTGCAAGCATTCATCATGTGCCTACTTTTTGACTAGCAAAGCAATAGGTACTAAAGAAGTGAGAGTTACACAAGTTGACATCAATCCCACTCACTTTGGAGTGATTGATTTGCTTCTCTAACTCAGATGAAGTTTGCCACCCTCTGACCTTACTTCCTACCCAGTCTATCAGCATTCATCCTCTATCCCGGTAGCTTCTTTACAGATTCCTATGCTATTATTTGGTCGTTAGCAGACAATGACTTATCCCTCAGTGAACAGTGATACTTCCCACAACACTTTATATATTTTTTTCCTAATTTTATCTCCACAAGAAAACCCTTCAAGGAAAGCTATTTTTGACCCAATTTTTAGAGATGAGGTAATAGGTTCAGAGGACCTATGTAACTTGCCCAAACTCAGACTATGAGATAGAACCAAGAGTTAGCCCAGGCCTGACTCTGCAGCCTGGTCGTTAAGCACAAAAACACACAGGGACTGGGTTAAGTTCATTTCCTTAGGACCGATGCACTGAATTTTGAATTTTCCCTAAGGCAATGTTCATGTCTTTAAAACCTTCGATTATTTCATAAGCCAGGAGCTCTGGTGGAAAACCCAACAACCCTTTTTATTATGATTAAGGCTCAGTTTATTAAACCTATATATCTTGCCCTTGAAAACCAGTATTTTCTAAACATTTAAACATTGATGACTAATTATTATATTGCTTAAATAATTTAAGTTGTGATTCTAAGTTTACTTCTTAAGCATCTTAACCAAAAGACAGAACTTAAAACTACACAGTAAATAGAAAACTCTTTTTTCTATTTCTATTTCTAGGGTACTGCACTTACCCTAATCTAATACATCAATACAGCCAGGCATAGTGGTGCATGCCTGTAAACCTAACTAGTCAGGAGGGTGAGGCGGGAGGATCGCTTCAGCACAGAAGTTTGAGGCTGTAATGACCTATGATTGCACCACCTCACTCCAGCCTGGGTGACAAAGTAAGACCCTGCCTCTACAGAAAAATTTTAAAAATAAAAAATAAAATTAAAATAAAACATCAATGACAAGGGTTTAATTCATTTTAAAAAATTATTTCTGCTTTTGTTTTTATACCTTTCTATGGTTACTATAGAATATATTCACTTTAATGCCTTCTTATATTTCACTAATACATATTTCCGTGTATTGTGGGGATTACAGTAAGATTACCATATTAGAAAGTACAAGAATGCCATTTTAGACTAGCCAAAGAGTTCAGACACTTGGTAATTACTTGACTTATTTTGGGCTGTGATACAGTCACAAGTTTTCATTTTTGTTTTTTCCCCTAAGTCGATTTGATTTTAGTCCTTAAGCTTCCTTTTTAAGTTAAACATAACTTCTTGCATCAATAAAACATTTTAAGTTATGCCTTTTGCTTTGAGGTTTAGTATTTCTTGGGCTCTGTTGAGGAGCGGCAGGGGTGCACAGCACTTCCCTTCATGTGCACACCGCCTTCCCATTTTGGCCTTCTCTTACCCAGCACAAGTTCAAAGGTAAAATGATTAAGAATTGCAAGACAGAGACAACAGCATTCAACCAAGTGTGAGGTCCTGGGTAAAAGCACAGGTCTTATGCCCATGAAGCCCTGCCTGTGAATGGATTTTAGAAACTGGATTCTTTAAAATGATGAAACTCACATTCCAGTCTATTCACAAAACATGAAATGCATCAAAACTTTTCCTTACCTAAGAAATATTTTCATTCTTTTTAGCAAGTTAGAACTTTCATTTCTATCATTTATTAAGATCATTATCCAAAAATGTTGAGTCACCCTGTTTCTGCAAAATTGAAAATGCGAACTTTGATTCGGTAAGCTCATCTCTTTTCCTAAGTTCCCTTTGAGAGGATTAATCAGACAATGTGAGGGTGAGAGTTCACTAGTAAATTAGTTTTAGAGCTTTCACTTAGCTGAATTATAAATGGACTTGAAAGCTCTTGAAAGCTAGAGGGCAAAAAATCACATGACCCTACAAAAGGCTGCATCAGGGCAGGGGAATAAATGTGAGACAAGGAAAGTACTCAACTCTATAGAGATGATGAACTCAACAAGGTTGATGTTTGGCACAGAGAATCTCTGATACCAGTGATGACTCCCAAGAATTAAGACCATCCGTTAACACCCTTGCCTCCTCCTGTAGATCCCTGTGTCACAGGACAACTTAATGATGTAACGAGAGCCCTTCCAGAGCACCATGAAAGACAAAGGCCAGAGAAGGAGGGGACAGAGAAGGAGGACCTCAGGCTCAGCCTTATAAAAGTCTTCAATAGCACTGAACTTTCCATTTAGGATGATTGCTTTCAAACACAGCGTTCTCCCTGGCCTGAGGCACACCTATAGGTCATGGTGGTGGGAGCTCTGGGAGAGTCACAGCAGAGGATCTGTGTGCTGTCATTGTTGTTATTACAAATGTTATTTCCTAGATAATTTCTAAGACTCCATAAACCACTATACTTATAGTCAACACACATGTGTGTTTCTCGTGGACAGTGTACTTCAGTTAACCTGTCTAGCCTTAAAGCATGTACTAGTCTTGTGTTGTGGAAACAGGGTGGAGGGAAGTTTTGAAATTAGGGCCTCTCTTTATGGAGATGTGTCATAAATATCACTGGGGAAAGAAGACTTTTCCAGTTTTCCTGTGTGAGGGCCAAGACTTATTATTTTTAAAAGGAATAGATGTGTCTTATAAAAATGCAAGTGCACATAATAGAATGAAACAAAAATGAATTATTATTATCCCACTGCATTGAATGTATTCCTCCAAGATAACCATGCTAACAGCAGGTTTTCATTTGCGCACAGATAGAACCACAATTTGCCAATTCTGCATCTTGATTCACTGAGTAGATCATGGCATCATGGTTTATTGGTTTACTTCATTCCTTTTAGTGGCTGCATAGCAGTCCATTATGTAAATGCAACTTAGTGAATCTGTCCATTTCTCTCTGAATAAACATTCCATTGCGGCAATGAACATGCTGTGGTCCCAACTCTTCCCAGCAGTCTTGAAACAGATGATTCCTTAGAAAAGCTCCAGAGTTATTCAGGGCTGCTTTATATTTTTGCTTTATGTATTCCAAATACAAAATCCCAAATCCAATTCTAAAGTTTAAACCAAAGTCTTAATGAAGTAATCCTTGGATTCAGCACCTGGATTGATGTTCTCATCGTTAGGAGAATAGACTTGTTCCCAGGTTGCTCCCTTTAGTACTTCTATTCCAGTTTGCCCAGTAACAGAGCTAACCATGCTGCCAGAAATGGAGCTGCACAATAATCCCAAGTCATGCTTTGTCCCAGAGTCTCGACACTTTTCCACTGGCTCTTTATCCAATTATCTCTTCAACTCATTTTGACTTTATCTTGTCAGACACCTTATCCACTGCACCTTATTTGAAATCAATTGGTTTTCTTTATTTACATATTGGCTTTTATCTTTCTTTTTTTTAATTTTTTTAAATTATTATACTTTAAGTTCTAGGGTACATGTGCACAACGTGCAGGTTTGTTACATATGTATACATGTGCCCTATCTTTCTCTTTTAAGCTTTATTGTTTGTTTGTTTTTGGATTCAGGGAGCACATGTGCTTGTTTGTTACCTGGGTATTACATGCATAATGGTAGGGGTTGGGGTTCTAGTGTACCTAGCACCCAAATATTGAACACTGTACGCAATATGTAATTTTGAAACCCTCACCCTCCTTCCACCCTCCTTGCTTTTGGAGTCCCCAGAGTCTATCTCCATCTTTATGTCTATGTATGTCCGATGTTTAGCTCTCACTTAAAAGTGAGAACATGTGATATCTAATTTTCTGCTTCTGAGCTAGTTCACTTATCTCTTTTAAGCTCTGAATAGATGTTTTTGGCCTCAGTCTCAAGTTTGTTCAGTGTTTCAGCATTTGGAGCTTTTGCTCAGGGTTACATGTGTGTGAATTTTGCATTTTCATTTCCTGGCCACGTGGATCACTGCACCCTCAAGCAGACACAGCTATCACTGTGCACCCGGTCTTGGCATTTGGTGCCCAGCCCAGTGAGGTGGGCCCATGACGAATAGCCTTATGGCTGGTACTATTGAGCCCTCCGTTGATCACACAAAGAAGCAACTAACAGCCCTGCCCATAATAAACACATCCAGAAGAGACCCCAAAATCCCTGCCAAAGAAGACATTGTTGTGTTTTTCACTTAAAGAAAAGCATTCATTACATTCATAAGAAAATTATTTGAATTCTTCTTATCATATACGTGTATTCACTATTAAAATGTTTAAGGCAATCTGTGATTTAAATGTGATCTATCTTTCTGGTTATTCTGTGTACATACATGTGGGTATGTATTTTATTAAGTAAATATTCCTGTGCTGTAGATCACCCTGTCTTCATTCACAATGGAGTAGAAAACTGAACCTTAGAATGAAATCAGTGTAGGACCCAAGCTGATGGGATGGAGCACTATGAAAAGCAGGTCGGCTTCAGTTTGAACAACAACAAAAAAATGTTTCCACATGGTTGTCAATCTAAGCACCTCTTAGACTGGAGGAGGACATTTGTTGGGGCAGGTTTATGCTGGTGGTGATGGAGGTTGTGGTAGTAATGAACTGGCCCTATGGGAGGGGATGCCTGTCCCCTGGAGGTCTACTTACTTTGCTGCAAGAAACAAGCAGGCATCCCGCTTGCCTGGAGTCCTTCATGGCTGGTTGCAATAACTTATTTTCTAAGCTAACCCCAGATGCTCAGTGCCTTATTTTATCAGCACAATTCAATGTTGAATAGAAAGGAGTCATCATTTACAGCAAAGAATAGAGTGTTTTAAAGCAATCTTTTAATTTAATTCATTATAAAACTTGTTTTCAAAAAGGCAAAATAATCCTTGGATTCAGCACCTGGATGTGTGAAATGTGTCTTGAGGCACATTTCAGGATGTGTCTCAAGCAGGTAAAAAGATAGGATCGTCAGAGTAAATGGCACTTGGGGGTTATAAGTACAGAGAAATCCTGGGGAGGATGCTGAGCTAAAAGCTAACTTTGAAGGATTTGCCTTCTTTTTTCCCTTCAGCACATCCTTGTGAGCTCTACTGCCGACCCATAGATGGCCAGTTTTCTGAGAAAATGCTGGATGCTGTCATTGATGGTACCCCTTGCTTTGAAGGCGGCAACAGCAGAAATGTCTGTATTAATGGCATATGTAAGGTATTGGGTATGTTTCATTAATCTACAACTTTATAAAATCATGACTTTTACTAATTTGGGAAGTCAGATGTTCTAAGTTTGTGCTTTCACGGCATTTACACCTCATCTGTTTTTTATATATAGTTCATGAAATGAAAAGACGAGACTTCTCAGTGTTGATCAAAGTCACAGTTTTGGATTGAATGTTTTTTTCCTTCTGCCATCATCTTCATTTCTTGGTTGGTTGATGTGCACTATGATATTATTTTAAACATTGAGCATGAAAAAGAAGAATTGTCAGGAAAGCCCAGCCCAGATTATTTCAGTGGCATTAAATTTGAGAAAAACTGAAATTAATAATAGCTTCTATGGTACTTTCCATAATGCATTTTCACATTTAGCTCTCCATTGACTTTCAACATGAGCTTCTCAGAGAGATGGCATGACAGTAGTTACAAAACAGGTTTCTGATTTCTATGTAATTTTTCCACACTCACTTCATTAATCAAGTTGATATAAATTATTTAGACCTGATGTGTTGGTGCTTTTAAGTGTGTAACCATTAAAGAATTCCTTCTTGTTGCTTGCATTTTATTTTGCAAGGAACTGAGGAGCAGGACTTGTGATCCAACCCCCAGGCATAAATCTCAGTTTAGGGAGAAAGTGTTTTTATTCGGTTAAAGGAAGATGTTTTGATCAGTTAGTAAATCATAATGGTTTAGCACTGGGGTTTTAGAATATGAACTCAGTACTATCATTTACTAGTTGTATGATCCTATACATCTTTCTAAGACTCAGTTTTCTGTCATAGAACTGGAACTTTTTATGTATCTGCCTAGTTGGGGTTATCAAAAGATTAAGTAAGGTCTGTTAACCTAAATAACAGACAGAGAGAGGCTCTCTAAAACAAAATAAAGCTTATTTGAGAATAGTGCATTGCAATGGGAATATGTATGCCACAGTTAACTATGTGCATATTTAGGAAGGTAAAGGAAGAGAGGGGTTTTTTAAAGAAAATGAAAATTTTTAAAGGAAAAAAAGTTGAAGAGAATTGCAAAATTGATTTTAAATAATTATAATTTCCTGCAGAGATCAATAACAAGGGGGACACCAATCCGAGGTTGCTCAGGAAGTTGCTGGGCAGATGTCATTGCAAAAGTATTTTTTGTGTAAGGTTGTAATAGCCTTTGCGCAAGGTTTTGGTTTTTGCAGAGCCTTTTTCATCATCAGGCATACAAGGGTGAGAACTAATTCTTCCTAGCCTTCCCTGGCCATATTTATCAGGGTTTTTTCTTAACATTAGTTGCTCCATTTTGATTCTGACAACTTTCACAGGTAATATATGTTGAGCTCTTAACAGAGGCCCTGGGGTAAGATAAACTCTTAGAAAATAGATCTGTAAACTCAACAAATTTTATTTGTTGTTTAAAAATATTTATAATATTTTTTTCCACTGGACAAAATTATTCCCTGTGACAAGCTCTTGCCCCTAAATATTCAGCACTCTGAGAAGGTTCGTATTTCTCTATACAGTTCCTTTTTCATTTATTTTGTTCAAGGCACCTGTTTTCCATCACAGGCTAAAGATGCTATTTCTATAAATGCAAAGTTATTTAGATCTAAAAGATAATTTCAGCATCACATTTACTCCTCAGTGACTAAAGTCCTTAGCCCTAGCTGCATATAATAATCACCTGGGGAGATTTTAAAACATCAGTGCCCAGACCCCACATCCCAGAGATCCTGAATTAACAGGTTTGAAATAGAGCCCAGACATCAGTAATTTCTAAAAGCTCTCCAGGCGATTCTAATAAGTAGCCAGGATTGAGAACCATTACAAGTTGGATGTCTTTCTTGAGGCCAATCAAATGAACCCCATAGAATAAGCTAGATTTTATCAGCCTGCCTCCCTCTTTCTGGGTGCCAGTTAAGACCTTTTAGAAGCTATACTTGCCCGCTTTCTGTCTGTACCACATTGATTTGAGTTTTTAAGCTGAAAAAAATGGTGTCAAATCAAATATACTTAATAGCCTAAATACTTTATCTTCAAGGATCCAGGTTGTAGGTAGTTCCAGGCCCCTTATTTGCTAGTTTTATTGTTACCCTCCTTATTCATTTACTAGTTTTTTCAAAGGGGATTGAGCATGTATTGACATAAAAACATACGCTTTCAGGAAAACAGTGTATGCAGTGTTTGTCTAATCTACATTCTTTGTGAATATGAAAATTTGGTTGCTTATATTCATGTCTATTTTGAAATTACACTATTTGCCAATATTTTGGTATGTTAGAGTTGCAGATTATATTGTCAAGGAAATTATCAAGCCCTAATCAGAACTGAATTTGTTCTGGGAGGTAACTATCTGTGCCCTTCCCCTTAGTTTTTCTTTAGTAAGCTTGTTTATCAAAGATACAGATTTAAACTTTGACTTTTCAGGACACCTTCCATTTTAAATTACCAGGATGATAGAATAAGCTTTTAAAAATGAGCAAATGCCCTACTCACCTCCACCCACTTCCAGCTCTGAGCTCTCACTCTCATACCCACTATCTGAGGCCGGCTCGCTAACCTTCCAGCTCTCTCCCCTCTTTCTCCTGGTAACCAGTTGCTTGACTTCAGCTCCTGGACTCCTCCCTCTTCACACAGTCAGCATAACATTGACTGAATTTCCTTCTAAAATAGACCAGATGTTCTGGTCTATCCATCAGCTGCTCCCTAACTTTCTCTTAGCCTTCCCCCAATCTCTTACCCCAGTTCTGGATAAGGTTCTGGATCAACCCCATCACACCCCTTTTTTGATCTTACCGTTAGCCTACTATGCACTCCCTAAAATAAAAATTCAACATTATACATGTGTGTCCTTACAAAGTCAATGTTTTCAATCCACCTAAGCTTTTATCCTTATTTGACACTCTTCCCACTGTCCTGAGTTAGCTTCCTCACTAATTTCTCTCAAAAACTGATTTGAACCTTCTTTCATCTCCAAGGCCATTTTGGCCATCTCAGTGATACACTAAACATCCCTAAATCAATTGCTCTGAGCCAGATCTACATTCAGAATACCAGGTCCTATCTCCTGACCCTTAAAAGCCCAACAGTTACTTCAATCTTAACATTTCTAAATTAAAATTATACCTAATTCTTACCCCAACCTGTTCTTCTATAGTACTTCTTTTTGGAATGATACTAAAACCATCTATGTTTACTGATATCTAGGCCAGAAATCAGTAAGTCATTCTTGAGTCCTTCTCAACTCTCCTCTCATAGTTAATTACTCGCTATACCACCACCGCTACCACCACCACCACCACCATCATCACCATCACCCCACTATCACCACCACCACCACCACCACTGCTGCCATCACCACCACCATATTGCCACCACCATTATCACCCAACCTTCACTACTACATCACCACCACCACCACTACCACCACCATCATATCACCACATCACCACCACCACCACTACCACATAACCACCACTACCACTACCTCCAACACCACCACTACCACGTAACCACCACTACCACTACCTCCACCACCACCACCATCACCCCACCATCACCACCACTTCATCACTGCCACCATTACCACATCACCACCACCACCACTACCACATAACCACCACTACCACTACCTCCAACACCACCACTACCACGTAACCACCACCACCACTACCTCCACCACCACCACCATCACCCCACCATCACCACCACTTCATCACTGCCACCATTACCACATCACCACCACCACCACCACCACCACTACCACCTCACCACCACCACCACAACCATCATCACCACCACCATCAAATCACCACATCACCACCACAACCACCATCATCAAATCACCACCACCACTACTACCACATCACCACTACTATCACCACTACCATCAAATCAGCACCATTACCACATCACCACCATCATCACATCACCACCACCACTACATCACCACCACCACCATCAGCCACTATCACCCAACCATCACCGCCACCACATCATCACCACCACCACAACCACCATCATCAAATCACCACCACTACCACATCACCACTACTATCACCACCACCATCAAATCAGCACCATTACCAATCACCACCACCACTATCATCGAATCACTAACACCATCAAATCAACACCACTACCACATCACCACCACTGCCACCACCAGCCACTATCACCCAACCATCACCACCACTACATCATCCCCACCACCACTACCACCATCATCAAATCACCACCACCACTACCACATCACCACTACTATCACCACCACCATCAAATCAGCACCATTACCACATCACCACCACCACTATCATCAAATCACTGCCACCATCAAGTCAACACCACTACCACATCACCACCACTGCCACCATCAGTCACTATCACCCAACCATCACCACCACCATGTCATCACCACCACCACTACCACTACCATCAAATTACCACTACCACTACCACTACCACATCCCCACTACTAACACTATCTCCACCACCCCCACAATCATCACTCCACCATCACTACCACCATCATCCCACCATAACCACCACCACATCATCACCACCACCATTACCACATCACCACCACCACCACCACCATCATTACCATTAAATCACCACCACCATTACCTCATCACCACCACCACCACCATCAAATGACCACCACCACTACCACATCACCACCACTACCATTACCACCATCAAATCACTACCACCACTACCACATCACCACTATCACCATCACCCCCACCACCATCACCACTACCATCACCCCCATCACCACCACCACCATCAAATCACCACCACTACTACCACATCGCCACTATCACCACTGCCACCATTACCCCACACCACCATCACTATCACCACCACCACCACCACCACCACCATCACTACCGCCATCCTGCCCCCCACCATTATTATCCATCACCACCACCACTACAACATCATCACTATTTTCACCACCTTCAACATCATTACCACCACCACCATCACTATTCGCGCCACCACTGTAACTGATAAGATGGGAAACGAAAATGATTTTTTTCACAAACACACTACCTGTTGGGGTGACTGCCTGGCACATTCAGAGTCACATCAGCAAAGGGCCATGCTGAAGTCATTTCCCACATTAGGTAGCAGCAGCAGAGCCACCTCTGATTCTGCTGAAGGCAGAAAGACCATACTGTTGTGGGCTTTCTGTGTTGCCAGAGCATGTTATGAAGAAGACTGAGGTTTGTTTCTTTTCCTCTGAGAGCCCCTTATGGTTTTTTTTTTTTTTTTTTTTTTTTTTGAGACAGAGTCTTGCTCTGTCGCCTGGGCTGGAGTGCAGTGGCCGGATCTCAGCTCACTGCAAGCTCCGCCTCCCCAGTTCACGCCACTCTCCTGCCTCAGTCTCCCGAGTAGTTGGGACTACAGGCGCCCACCACCTCGCCTGGCTAGCTTTTTGTATTTTTTAGTAGAGACGGGGTTTCACCGTGTTAGCCAGGATGGTCTCGATCTCCTGACCTCGTGATCCACCCATCTCGGCCTCCCAAAGTGCTGGGATTACAGCCTTGAGCCACCGCGCCTGGCCCAGCCCCTTATGTTTTATATGCAACAAGGAAGACTGGTTCATGTCTTCCTAGATCTTCTGTTGTATACTTAATTCAATTTTTACTGTACTGCATGCAGCTCACAGGAAAACTAAATTGGGTGAGTCTCTGCAAGAACCCATTTAATATGCTGTGGGACAGAATATTGGGGACATGGGTGTGTCTCCTTCCCCCAACCCTGTTGTCTCAGTTATGCAGGCAAATATTAGTTTAGAAATGTAACTACCCATTCAAGAAGAAAGACTTGAGCTTCAGATATTTGCTTTTCTGACTTTCTTTCCTTTATTCTTCACATTTTTATATCTATTTCCCTGTTGATAGAGATTAAAGAAAATACTTTAAAATTAATATTCCTCAGAGTCAATCTCCCTAGCAATCATTCCAAATCAGTGAAGGAATGAAGGCCACTGGGAATATGGTTGTAAATGTCAGCTTATTAGAGGGTTCTCAAGCTTGATGCAAACATATTGCTTGTGAAGGGTTGGCATTTTATTCATAGTCACTGAAGGCACCTGTTTCGTACATTGCTTTTTTTCCCATTTTTATTAGCATAATTAATTTTTTAAAATCTCTTAGCACTTTATTTTTTTCCCCCAACTGGGTGAAGTAGCACAGTCTTTGGACCTAAAGGAAATTAAAGACAATTAACCTAAAGAATGAAGCTATCTTCTGTTAGTGGGCATTCATTCTCTGTTTAGATGGTAGAGGGTGTATTTAAAGACTCAAAATAAGCCTGGTGTGGTACCTATAGTCCTAGCTACTCAGAAGGCTGAGGTGGGAGGCCAGGAGTTCAAGGCTGTTGACTGTGAATAGCTACTGCACTCTGGCTTGAGCAAAATAGCAAGATTCCATCTCTCTCTTAAAAAAGATTCAAACCCTTCTTCCTTTGAGTAGATTTGAGGTGGCTTTCAAGTTAGAAAGAAAATGATCTTTAAAGATCAAAAAGGAAATGAAACTATCTGGACACAATTGTTCCCAAACAAGAAAGAAAATTATGACTAAAGGAATATGGTATAGCTTTCCCTTGTGATCATGGAAGAAAGCAAGTCACAGAAACGTCCAGGTGAAGGTCAGATATGGTTCATGACTTTCAATCTAAGTGTCATGATTCTTTGGTATCCACTTCCACAGAACACCCCAAGCTTCGTGGCTCTCTTTTTCCAGGATGAGAGCACATCTGAAAGAGACTTGCTGCTCTACTAGCTTCAACTCCAAGACGTTTTTATAGTTAGACTTTTGGAACATTTTCATAGATTTTGTTCAGTTCTGCCTCTGACTCAGGAAATTAGAGACCTCACTCAATGTGTGCCTCCCTCCCCTCTGAGCAAGTAGTGCCTTTACCATTGGTGGATGCTTGGATATTCCTCTTGCTGCCACTAGGAACAAACATTTGTCCTTGTACCCTGGTACCTCCTGTCCAGTCTTATGAAGCACCAAAGGGGAAAGGAGAAGTCACAGATCCAGGCAAGAGTGGCATCCCCTGCCTGGGTATTCATCCTCCACCTCTCTTCCCCACAGATGGTTGGCTGTGACTATGAGATCGATTCCAATGCCACAGAGGATCGCTGCGGTGTGTGCCTGGGAGATGGCTCTTCCTGCCAGACCGTGAGAAAGATGTTTAAGCAGAAGGAAGGATCTGGTAATAAACAAATAAATAAAGTGGCAGGAGACCAAAGGTCGGGGGGCAAGATCAATGGTTGATTGATTCCTAGTTTTTGTTTTTATTTTTTTTTAAACAGTCTGTGACATTCAAAGCACTCAAAATGGAATGTAGCCTTTACCATAAAGGAGTAAGGGTTCCTTGGCAGTTTTAGGAAAGAGGTTGATTGCTGACAAAACACAAGATACATCACAGTGAGATAGAGATCTGAAATGGCCTTGTGGTTGTGCACAGGAACAGGTGTAAGAGCGTGATCCCTGGGAGAGGATCCTCTTTGGGAATGGGCATCACAAGAGGATCCAGCATTAAAGCCAATGGCATTGGAACAGACCAAGAACAAGGGGAGAGAAGCAATCAGAAGCTGGCTGGGAAGGCTGCAGACACAAGGACAGATTCTGTAGTGAGGACAGAAGCCAGCAATGGGTTTACAGGCAGAAGAATTGGGGTGCACCTTCAATTCAAAGTCAAAAGAGAAGCAAGGCAAGGTTGTATCAAATCTCTTTTATTCCCAATTTCTCCCTGGGAGAGGGTCCCACCCACTGGTGCGTTATGGCTTTCCAGACAGCTCCTCCACGTAGCATCCCCTTCTGATCCATACTTTACTATTCTTTTCCCATAGTCACTTTTTGTGGAGTTTCTTCTCTGTGCAGCTTTGGGCTATGGATAGTCCTCAGGGCATGAAGAGTCCACCTTCAATGGCGGACCCCAATGCAGAGTCAGTTCCCAAGGAAGGCAGCTAAGAAAGGGTGAACCATCATATGGGAGCCACAGCAGATCTTGCTCCCCTGAGTTTTCCCCACCTGAGGGGTGAAGGAATTGAGATAATATACACCACTTTCCACCAGTCATGGGTTGAGGTTACTCTAGGGAGATCAGACTGTTAATTCTCTGGATTACGTGGAGATGCTGGGAGTAGGGAATCCATCATGCACTATTGTAGTAGGGCCTGAGGGGAGACGGGCAGCGTCTGCTACACAGCGGTGATGCTCAGCACAGAAAGTGATAGCCACTATCAGAGATGGTAAAGCCCTGTTTTCCTGGATTCTAGAAAAACAGCATCTCTCTTCTAAACATTCTTCCTACCCAGGATGAAGTTATTGAGTAGGATCCTGAGAGGATCAAGTGTGTCCTTCAGTTAATTACATGACCTATTGTTCCCTAGTAATCATAACAGCCAACAGTCTAAATTTAATTTCCATCCCTCTTTTTCATCTTTGACTATTGGATTACATCTCACAATAAGGTTAAATTGTGAGACTTAATGCTTGTTGTGCCCATGAGAATTACCACTGGAAGACTGTAAAGCTTTGATTGTTAGCTTTATTATGGATGAAAAATATTCTCTGGATTACTTATTTGGAATGTGAATGATAACCCATGTGTCTTAGGCCTATAATTAAGCACTCTATGATAGCCAGTGTTTTTACAAGCTTTACAAAGGTGTTTTGTAAATATTTTCCATTATTTATAGTGACTTTACTTACTTATAAAAAGTTACACTTAAAATCGTATGTCTGCATTTAACCTGTTTTTTTTGTTGTTGTTTGTTTGTTTTTGTTTCTGTTTTTGTTTTTCTGAGACAGAGTCTCGCCCTGTCGCCAGGCTGGAGTGCAGTGCTGCAATCGCAGCTCACTGCAACCTCTGCATGCCGGGTTCAAGTGATTCTCCTGCCTCAGCCTCCTGAGTAGCTGGGACTACAGGCGCGCGCCACCACACCCAGATAATTTTTGTATTTTCCGTAGAGATGGGGTTTCACCATGTTGGCCAGAAAGATCTTGATCTCTTGACCTCGTGATCCACCCACCTTGGCTTCCCAAAGGGCTGGAATTACAGGCGTGAGCCACCACGACCGTGGTGTTTTATTTAATTTTCTTTATGAGTTTCTATCTTGGCCTCTGAAGTGCTATTCTTCTAATATTATGATAACTCAATTGAAAACCAGAGTTGTTGTCCCCAGGTCTCTGCCACTTAACCTTTTAATCCTTTAGGAAATCCGACTCTAATTCTGGGTTCTTTCCTATACCCTGGTCTCTTGGGAATGAGAAAAAGGGATTATAAATGTCTTCTGCTCCCCTCTCATCCCTACCCCTGCCTGCCTGCAAGATCTCAATACCTCTGGCCACATGCCCACCACTGAGCATTTGACATCTCCCTGTGCCTCCGTGTTTTCAGTTCTCTTTCTCCCATGTCCCTTTTCTTCAATTCCTTTCCACCAGTTTCTAACAAGAGGGTTATGGTTGCTCGCAGTGTGTTACAAGATTCCAATTCTCTCACAACCCTCTTTTGAGATAACTGAGACTAAGAGTCTAAATCTAAGGCAAGGCATTTTAACTTCTCAAAATATCTACCAGGTACTGTTATTTTTATATATTTCTTCCTCACTCTGTGGTTTGTGAGCCTGTCAAACACTGGTTTGTTTCTGAACCAGACACCTACGTGTCAGTGCTCTCAAGCCTGGGATCAGACATGGACCAGCCTTTCCCGGGAGCCTCCACGCATAAATCATCATGAGATATTGGCCTGCAATGAGCATTGTCTCAAATGGACAGCATAAATCTTTAAAAAGACAAGTTGGCCACTGTAGATAAACTGCCCAGGGTTAATGGTATAACCTCTTTATGAGCACATTTTTATTAGAAATGTCAAAGACTGGAGACCAAATATGCCAGTGAGTAAAGTCCGTTTTTGTGGACCACAAAAACTGTTGGATAAGATGTGTGTTAGTGTCAATAATGCATGATGTCTCTTATCACAATCTCAGAAATGAGGGCCTATCTTTTGCCCCATCCTCAAACATCCTGTTTTGTTTTGTTTTGTTTTGTTTTGTTTTGAGATGGAGTCTTGCTCTGTCGCCCAGGCTGGAGTGCAGTGGCACGATCTAGGCTCACTGCAATCTCTGCCTCCTGGGTTCACGTCATTCTCCTGCCTCAGCCTCCCTGGTAGCTGGGATTACAGGTGCATGACATCACGCCTGGCTAATTTTTGTTTTTTTTTTTTAATAGTAGAAATAGAGTTTCACCATGTTGACCAGGCTGGTCTCAAACTCCTGACCTCATGATCCAACCATATCGGCCTCCCAAAGTACTGGGATTACAGGCATCCTGAGTATTCTTTTAGCTCAAGATGCTCAAGACTGGGATAGTGATGGAATTGTTTCTCCAGGTGGTCTCCTTGGACCCAGAGACTTCTTATTTGAGGTCGGAATTATGTTTCTCCTCTTCCCCTAATACTGGTACAAGTAGCTAATGCTTGCACTGGGGAAGATGCAAGAAAATTGATTTGCTGAACAAATATACTCATCATTCTTAATACAGCTGACCCTTGAATAACATGGGGTCGAACCGAATGAGTCCAGTTAGTATAAGGATGTTTTTCAATAACTATATTGAAAAATGTTTTGGGGATTTGTGACAGTGTGAGGAAACTCACAGATGAACTGTGTAGCCTAGATATATCAGAAAAATTAAGAAAAAGGTATATCATGAATGTGTAAGATATATGTAGATATTAGTCTCTTTTATCATTTACTACCATAAAATATACACAAATCTATTAGAAAAAGTTAAAATCTACTAAAACTTATGAACGCAAACACTTATAGACCATACATGGCACCATTCACAATTGAGAGAAATGTGATCAAACCAAAGATGCAGTATTAAATCATAACTGCATAAAAGTGACTGTAGTAATACTATACTACCATAATAATTTTATAGCCACCTCCTGTTGCTATTGTGGTGAGCTCAAGTGTTGCAAATATCTGCTTAAAATGCTGTGTGATGCTCATCATTTCCATGTGAGGAGATCATCTGTCCAGTAAATTGCATATCACAGTAAAAAGTGATCTCCTGCAATTCTTGAATATTTTTCATTGTGTTTAGCACAATACCATAAACCTTGAATAACACCATGGGATTTATACAAAGTGCCACTAAGTGATGCTGGAAATGTTCCCAAGAAGCAGAGAAAAGTCATGACATTACAGGAGAAAGCTGAATTGCTTGATATGTACCATGATTGAGGTCTGCAGATATAGCTGTCTGCTACTTCAAGATAAATGAATCTAGTGTAAGGACCATTATAAAAAAAGAAAAGGAAATTTGTAAAGCCATCACTACAGCTATGCCAGCAGGTACAAAAACCTTGCACTTTTTGTGAAACTTTTTATCTTTCATGCAGCTTTCACATCAGTGCAGGACTGCTATAGGAAAGGCATACCACACCTGTAGACTCTGATATGATTCAACATAAAGCAAAGTCATTGTCTGGGTGTGGTGGCTTATGCCTGTAATCCCAACACTTTGGGAGGCCGAGGCGGACAGATCATGAAGTCAAGAGATCGAGACAATCCTGGCCAACATGGTGAAACCCCATCTCTACTGAAAATACAAAAATTAGCTGGGCGTGGTGGCACGCACCTGTAGTCCCAGCTACTCGGGAGGCTGAGGCAGGAGAATCGCTTGAACTCAGGAGGCGGAAGTTGCAGTGAGCCAAGATCTCACCACTGCACTCCAACCTAGTGACAGAGTGAGACTCCATCTCAATAAATAAATAAATAAATACAAAGCAAAGTCATTATATGACAACTTAAAGCAAAAGGAAGGAGAGGGATGTAAAGCTGGATAATTTAATAGCTGCAAAGTATGATTTGATAATTTTTGAAAGAGGTTTGGTTTTAAAAATGTCAAGATAACAGAAGAAGCAGCTTCTGCAAGAGACATCAGATGAGTCTCCAGCTGCCATTAAGAAAGTCCTTGAAGAGAAAAAAATCTGCCTAAACAGATTTTTAATGTGGATGAAAGTGGCCCTATTGTGGGGCAAACATGCTAAAAAGGACATTTACTAGTAGAGAAGATAAACGAATACCAGATTTAAGGCAGGAAGGAATAGGCCACCTCTATTGTTTTGTGCAAATGCCGTCAGGTTTATGATTTATTAAGGAGCTAACCTAACAGCCTTGAAGGGAAAAGATAAACACAAGCTGCCAGTCCTTTGGTTGTACAAGGAGAAGGCCTGGACAATGAGAATGCTTCTTCTGAATTTGATGCATTGATGCTTTGTCCATGAAGTCAGGAAGTACCTTGCCAGTAAGGAATTGCCTTTTGAAGTTCTTTTGATATTGAACAATGCCCCTGGCTACCCAAAACTCCATGAGTTAAGCACCAAAGGCATCAAAGTGGCCTACTTGCCCTGAAACACAGTGTCTCTAATTCAGCCTCTAGATCAGAGGGTCATAAGGATCTTCTAGGCTCATTACACCCAATACTCTGGAAAGGAGTGTCAACATTGTGGAAGAGAACTCTGATAGAAACATCATGAAAGTCTGGAAAGATTGCAACATTGAAGATGCTGTTGTCTGAGAAAACGCCGTGAAAGCCATGAAGCCCAAGAGTAAATTTCTGCTGGAGAAAACTGTGTCCCAATGTTGTGGATGACTTCACAGGACTTATAACAGAGACAATCAAGGAAATCATGAAAGAGATTGTGAATATGTGAAAAAGGTGGGGGTGAAAGGTTTCAAGATATGGATTTTGGAGAAACTCAAGAGTTGCTAGACACCACACCAGGGGAATTAACAGAAGACAAATTGATGAAGAGAGTGCTTCCGAACCAGGACCAGAGGACTGTCCCAGAAAGAGAATGGAGAAGAAACAGTGCCAGAAAACAAACAGACATTGGACAGTCTAGCAGAAGGGTTCTGTTTACTCAAGACTGCTTTTGATTTATTTTATGACATAGACTTTTCTATGATGCAGACACTGAAACTAAAGCAAATGGTAGAAGAAGGATTGGTACCTTATAGAACACTTTTAGAGTAATGAAAAAGCAAAATGTCAGACAGAAATTACAATGAATTTCTGCAAAGTTTTACTGAGTGTGTCTGCCTCTCTTCCTCCATCTCCACTTCCTCCACCTTTTCTACCTGAGAGAAGAATCAATCCGTCCTCTTCGTTTTCCTCCTCAGCCTACTCAACATGAAGACAACAAGGATGAAGGTCTTTATGATGATCCACTTCCACTTAATGAGTAGCAAATACATTTTCATTATGAATTTCTTAACATTTTATTTTCTCTAGCTTACTTTATCATAAGAATACAATATATAATGCATATAACACAAAAAATATGTAGTAGTGGACTGTTTATGCTATTGGTAGAGCTTCTGGTCAAGTAGTTAAGTTTGGGGATAGTGAAAACTTAGACACAAATTTTTTTACTTGCATAGGGACTTGGTGCCCTAACCCCTATGTTGCTGATGGGTCACTTGTACTTTGGAGCTATTCTTACTGGTCCTTCTTTTATCTACAAGGTATTCAGAAGCAGTAAATTAAGTATGCGTCTTTCAATCTGCCCATAATAAATATTTCTAATTTTGGATTTTCTCTCTTAAGTGGAAGAATAAAAAGCAAACTCTGTTGTTTATTGTTTTTTTCTATTTCGGTTTTCATTTTTTAAAAGCAAGGAGCAAGGTAGTAGACACAGTATTTCATACCAGTTGATTTACCTGCATGAGCTCTGCTATGAAAAGGCATGCAACATCCTAAGTAAGAATATGACTGCAGATAGCAACACTCGAAGGGCATTTATTTTTTAAAAACATTAGCTTCGATTACATGTGATCAATATCTTCCCCAAGGTGGTTATACATTAGTGGTTTTAATCAGCTGTTCCAGACAAGTCTTTGAGAGCCAAATGGAACTTAATTAAATACTACGCAAACCACATTTTGGTTCCTCTGGATGAGAGCTGTCAATTTGAAAAATGAGGCTGAGGTTGTGATCTGTATCCAGTTTCAGAGCAAATTATTCTTGCTGGACAGTCCAGGGTTTGACCCCCAGGATCCCATACTTCTTTAATGCCAGAGGAACATGAAGAAATTGAGGCACTTTCAGGTGACAAAGAGGAAGGGCTTGCTCATCAGACCAAATAACCTAGTGCATATCCAGTGGAAAAATGACCAAGATCTTCAGCGTCTTAAAACTGTATTTTATATATTTTTTTAAAAAAGCTGAAAGAACAAAGAATAGTTAGCTTACAAAAGAGGAAAATCACTGACTATTAGAGCTGAGAGGGACCGCAGACGTCATCATTCAGTCCCCTTCTGTGCAATGAGATTCAAAAAGTTAGATGAATCAATGAAAGTCATAGAGCGGATTTGCAGAAATGCAGAGACTAGAATCCAAGTCTTTCAACTCCCATTGCCCCAGAACTCCTTTCACCATGCCAACCTCCAAGTCCATGTTCTTTCCATTTTATGAGGTATTGGTTCTCAAGAAGCATAAATAAGGTGAATGCATAAAATGTTTAGCATAGAACCTGGCAAACACTGGCAACTGCTAAGCGTTCATTCCTTTTATCACCAGTATGCCTCTTACCATAATGACCATTAAACAAGAATAAGACTGTGGCTAGAGTTGATTGTTGTCTTTAAGTAAATGTCAACATATGACGCTTTTTCGGAAGGCTGAATTAGAACACATGAGAATAAATTATAAATTGCTATTTCAGCAATATATAAAAGAAAAAATGAGAAAGAAAACTTTCTAATGAATAGAATTGTCCAACAGTATAAAAGGCTGTACTCAGAGTTGAGTTCCTCATAACAGGCTGTATTAAAGATAGCTAGGTGACAAACAATCTGAGATTCCCTCTAGGATTTTCTTAATGAATGGAAGCTAGGATTACATTACTTCTAAGAGTCTGTCTTTAACCTGCTGGCAAAGGGGGGGTGAGGTAAAGTATGTATCCAACGCAATGTTTAGGAAGTCTAATTTAATAGCCACAAAGGGGGAAGCAGAAATACTAGCAGGAAGCTAGCAAGGAGCTTTAGGGTTTTGAACTATCAACATAAAATTACAGAAAAATAAATGCTAGATCAACCACAAAAGCTTCAGAGTCCAATCTGCACTTATTTCACCCCTCCTTACAAAACCAGGCACGTATTGAGTCACAAAACTCCTGAGAATTCTGGTCCTGTCCAAGTTCTCGAAAATCCCCCATAATTAGTGCTTCTGCCAATCCCAGTGGCTATCCAGCAAGGGCACTAAATGATGGGGAGGCTGGAAAGAGGATGAACAATGGGTCAGAAACAGTTTGCATTCAGCTGAGAAGCTGGCGTGCCTCTTTCATGATTGTGTCTTCTCTCCTTAGGTTATGTTGACATTGGGCTCATTCCGAAAGGAGCAAGGGACATAAGAGTAATGGAAGTTGAGGGAGCTGGAAATTTCCTGGCCATCAGGAGTGAAGACCCTGAAAAATATTACCTGAATGGAGGGTTTATTATCCAGTGGAACGGGAACTATAAGCTGGCAGGGACCGTCTTTCAGTATGACAGGAAAGGAGATCTGGAAAAGCTGATGGCCACAGGTCCCACCAATGAGTCTGTATGGATCCAGGTAATGCAGAAAGGAGGGAAACTGCTGACATGTGTACTGGTTGGAATACTTCTCATTTTTCCCCCTAGGTATTTGCTAGGTGACATCAAGTAAGAATCTTTAAAACCTCTTTTAGCAAGGAGCAGGGAGGGGAACGAGATATTAGTTTGTGCTGTTAATCCTTTATTGCCTAGATATTGCTGAAACCCCCAAAACAAAATGCAAGGTGCTCTAAAACCACCCACTGGGAGGTTTGAGTTCAGCTTCTGGGCTGACTTATTTGAGGGTGATTTTTCCTCAAGTCTATTGTCATTGTGGCACGGGTTTCCAAGTAGCTTTCCAGCAGTGAGGATAAACTGACATGTTACTCTGTGTTGTCCTGAAGCAAAGCATTTGGCTTTGTGAAATTCTTGCTGGAAGGAGGAGTTAGAATACAATATGTGCTCTTCAAAGGTACAAGAAATTTGTCTTTCATACTGGGCACAGAACTGTAGACAAGGAGTGGAATGGATATACCAATAGCAGCAAAGCAGATTGAGGATGACAGATGACCAAGGAGTTAGATCCAGCCACAGTCTAAAGTTAGAGAGACATCTTTTTCGAGCCAGAGATCAGAGCGCTCACAGAAGCTGAAGGTCAAGCATGGCAGCTGTGATCCGTGAGTGTCAGGAGACTTTGCTTCCCCAGGGAGCAACCAACCCACTGCCTCTATGTTTAAGGTGAATCCATTTTAAACATGTGATGAGTAGACTGCCTGCAGGAGACGGAAGTAAGGGGAAGATCCCAAGAGCAGCATCGCTGAGCTAAAGCCCATGACCATTGTCAGCTCAGAACTACTATTTGTTAAAGGTACTGAGTAGCCTGAGAGGTAGGGAAAGCCATCATAAGACAACAATAACAAACATCATACAAGTTGACATTCACTGAGGCACTGTTCTAACCACTTAAAATGTGTTTACTCATTTAACCCTCAGAACAATCCTACAAATAGACACTATTTATTATCCCCACTTTGTATATAGGCAAACTATGGCACTTACCTATATTCACAAAGCTGGTAAGTATGTAAGAACACAAAGTAACCTATCAGCCTATTGTTGGAAAGGACACTCCTCGCCATTTCCACAAAGTACTCCCCATATGATTTGATCTCCCCATTTATGTGAACTGAAATTCCCACGGGAATCCAGCCAAGAAATAATTAGATGGAGAATATATAGCTACAGAGGTAGAGGTGGACATATAGTTATGAACTTAGACACAGACATAGGTATAGATCTATTTAATGGCATTTGTTCCAATGCATGCTCCCATTACTAATTTTAGATGACTGACATCGTGTGGTGTTTTTACATGACTGGCTTACAGTATAAAGTCATGACAGTCTGACATGACCCCTCTCTTGCCTTTTAGCTTCTATTCCAGGTGACTAACCCTGGCATCAAGTATGAGTACACAATCCAGAAAGATGGCCTCGACAATGATGTTGAGCAGCAGATGTACTTCTGGCAGTACGGCCGCTGGACAGAGTGCAGTGTGACCTGCGGGACAGGTGAGAAACAGCCGCTGTCACTATGAAACCATGCCAGCCTCAGAGCAGGTCATAGAGGCAATTACACCAGTGATTTGCTTTGTGCTGTCTGCCCATGGATCTGCAGGGCTCCACTGAGATGGCCAGGGGCCTCTGTGGACAGTGAGCCTGCAGGGTCATGGTTTGAAGAGAGGCAGTTTTTCTCTTTTACCAGCTCTATATACTGGCCTTTTATAGAGCTGATAAAAACTTTGATAAAAGTTTTCCGTAAAACCTTTGTTTGAAGGGTTCGTTACATGTCGAACAAAAAGCATTAACAACCACTGCTCTGGTTGAGAACCTGAGCACCACAAAAGTGGAACAACTCCTCAAATGTGTACCATAAATCTTGGTCAAATTCAAACTACAACCAGCTCTTCTGATTCCTAACCCAGTGCTCCTTCTCCATCTCCTGTTTATCCGTTTTTACACATATAGCAGGGCAGCAGCTTACTCTCACAAAATCAAGCACTGGAGAGGTTCACTTGCTGCCATGTATTAGTCAGGATGAGATAAGTTCTGCCACAAGAACAAAAACATTGAAATCTTAGTAATTCAACACAATGAAGGTTGATTTTTAACCCATTGTATGCCTGAAGCAGGTTAGAAGACTCTGCTTCATTTCCTACATAAGACATACAAAACACATGGCTTCCAGCTTGCCCCGTAAGGAAAGAGAGCTGGGAGAGGCACCCTGGCTCTTTTGACAGCCTTGGCCTGAAAGTGCTGCAAGTCACTTCCACTCACATCTCATTGGTTGGTGTTAGTCACATGGGTACCATCTAACTGCAAAGGGAGGCTAGCAATTATGGAGGAGTACATGGACATTTGAGGAGCATGGGATCTCTCTGCTGCAGTGCTGGATGAACTTTCCCAAACCCTATGAAGGCAGGGGTCAGGGCCTGTTCAATACATGGGGCTATATCACTCATTTAGGGGGCTTTAGTAATATCACCATATGCAAAAGCCTCTACCTCTCTTTCTCCTTTGGGTCACGTCTAAGTCTGTTCTGAAACTTCTTGCCTCTAGCGTATAACTGCAACCTGCAAGACTAGGGCAGCTATAGAGTGATGTGCCAGAATTGGTGATGTAGCAAAAGGGAAGAAAAGTGAAGCAGTGAATGGACCAGAAGACCATGGCCTACTCCCCTACAGGCTTCCCTCTCACATGCCAGCACCTGCTCCCTGGCTTTCCCACCCCTGAGAGTTGTGCACCATCAACCTTATACACAATTTTTATATTATCAGCTTCTTTCTTTCCCCATTTCAGCACAGAAAGCCAAGGTTAGCTTTTAGAATTCATAAAAATAAAACGTTCATTCTAAATTGTGTGATATTTTAACAATGCTAACTAACCCTCTGGAAATCTATCAAGGTCAAAGGTGCAGTCAGTGGCAGCAGCCATGAGCGGTGTTGATAGGAGAGTCAGTCCTGCCATTCCTACCGCTGCCTCTAGCATTTCCAAACGTACTGCCCACCACTGCCCAGGGTTGGGGGCTGGGCCTAGAGTTAGGCAAAGGCAATTTAAGTAGAAAATAAGTAGGTGAAAAAAACTTCCCCTGAAGAGCAATGGGAGGAAAATGAAGTCATTGTGACTATAGATATAAATACTTTGTCGATTTGTCATCCCCTTTGTTCTCATCTTTCTATGAAGTACAAGTTTAAGCTCTAAGTCATTTGTCCCAGGACACCATGGAATGAAACAGCCAGTGCTGATGGCAGGGACTCCCAAAAGAAACAAGAGAACATCCTCCACCCTCTTCTATTTCAAGATAGAATGGACCCTTTGCATCACACAGACAATATTTCAGAACACCAGGAATCAAGAGATAAGTGGCTGACGTGTGCAGTGATCTTAAAAAGACATCTGAAGTCAGCTAGAAAATTGGACACTCTTACCAGATGTAAATCAGACATTTGGTTTTGTTACAGCCTAAGCCTTCAGCAGCACCTCCACCTACCTAGGTAAATGTCACTCTGATTACTAAGCCTTAATGGGAAAGATCACAATGCTCACATACTCACCTGAACTTCAGCCTCACTGTTTGTTTGAGTGAGGGCGAATCTTAACTCTGGCAAAGAAGAAAGACAGCATATCTACTGTAATATTCTCAAACAGAGAGGATGAAATGCTATTATTCACACAGGACACACATTGCTAATATAACATTGGAATGTTGCCTGAAACACTGAATCATTCAGTGGTGGATTTTTATTTTATCTAAGCTAAAACTTTAAGCTTGACTTTAAAAGTAAGTTAAACACATTACTGAAACATGAAAAATTGTCACCACCCTAACACATGCACTTTTGCTACTTTTCTTTCCTTTCAATGCATTTTTTTCTAATCATAGATGTATAAGTTGTATGCATACAGATGCATTTATGTACATGACACACATGTATTTTTGCTTATCACAATAGGGATACTTTTTCAGGTGTTATACAATCTTCATAGCTATCAATTTTAAAGATGCATTTAATTTGCTGAAAAGATAAAGCAAAATTTCCTTAACCAATTCCTTATTGCTGTTCTTCTGATGAGCATTTGGGGACCTGTGTAAAAAAATGGTCTCCTGAGTTTTAATTTCTATGTGAAATTTCTAGGTTCAAAGAATATAAATATTCTGATAATTGACTTACACCAAATTACCAGATAATATTAACTTATTGCCAAATTGATTTCCATACTAAATGGGTTACAAATAGGTGGTAGCAATCATTTTAATTTTAAATTATTGTGTTATTTTAGTTTTACTGAGAAACATTTCAAACATGCTAGCAAAATAGAGAATGTAGTAACAAATTCCTTTGTACTAACCACTCAGCTTTATTGCTCTTACCATTTTGTTGTTTGTTTCAATCTTTACTATTAAAGACAAAAAAAAAAAAAAAATCCCACAACTACAATCAAGAAGCGCATTCCACCTCCACTTCCTTCACTTTTTCCCCAAAGTTCACTAGGGTCATGAAACTAGTGTTTATTATTCTATGTATATGGTTAAATACTTTTACTATACATATGTGTAGCCATACACATTATATAGGATTGTTTCTCAGGCATTTAAGCTTTCTGCAAATAGTATCATATGCACTATACCATGCTTTGTCTTTTTTTCCCTCAACATTATGCTTTTGAGATAAATCCACATTGATTAAAGTAGCTCCAGTACTTTTTTGTTCTGTTGCCCAGGCTGGAGTGGAATGGCAAGATCTTGGCTCACTGAAACTTCTACCTCTGGGTTCAAGCGATCTCTTGCCTCAGCCTCCCAAGTAACTGAGATTACAGACATGCACCATCACATCCAGCTAATTATTGTGTTTTTAGTAGAGACGGGGTTTCACCATGTTGGCCAGGCTGGTCTCAAACTCTTGACCTCAAGTGATCCGCCTGCCTTGGCCTCCCAAAGTGCTGGAATTACAGGGATGAGCCACTGTGCCCATCTCTCATACATTTATTTTAAGGGTTGTGTACTATTCTATTGCATGAATATATCATGACTTATTTATACATTCTACTATTTTGCAGCTATAAATATTTCTGCAATTCTGTAATGAATACCTTATGATTATTCCCTTATTACCTCAATATTTGGACTTCTTTAATATGTATACCTAAAAGTAAAATTCCTAGGTCATACAGTCTGTGCATATTATAGGGGTAAATCTGTGAACTTATAGGGTGCCATGGAATATTTTAAATTTTCCAGGGAAACAATGAAATGTTAAAGGGAAACACAGTAAGAGTTAACACATTTCTTGGACATCATGTGTCTACTATTAGCTCGAGGTAGTTCAAGGTTAAGTCATACTACATTCTTTTCAATGACATTCTATGTTTGTGAAACTGGTTTTTCAGTGGTTGCTTTGATTAAAAAATCAATTACCACCTGAAAATCAACATGAAACCGGAAATATGGCATCTAGTCTCATTCCAAGATTTGAAAAATTGTACAATATCCAATAGATTCACACATCTCATCAACGTAAGTTACTTTAAAATGAAACAAAAATAGTATTTTTTTCATATCCAATAGATTCACACAGCTCATCAACGTAAGTTAGTTTAAAATGAAACAAAAATAGTATTTTTTTCTTTTTCTTTTTCTTTTTTTTGTTTTTTTGTTTGTTTGTTTGTTTATTTGAGATAGAGTTTCATTCTTGTTGCCCAGGCTGGAGTGCAATGGCTAGATCTTGGCTCACCGCCACCTCCACCTCCCAGGTTCAAGTGATACTCTCTTGCCTCAGCCTCCCGAGTAGCCAGGATTACAGGCATGCGCCACCACACCTGGCTAATTTTGTATTTTTAGTAGAGACAGGATTTCTCCATGTTGGTCAGGCAGGTCTCGAACTCCCTACCTCAGGTGATCCGCCCACTTCGGCCTCCCAAAGTGCTGGGATTACAGGCGTGAGCCACCATGCCCTGCCTGTTTCTCAGTTTATATGTATTATTTTTTCAGATGGCTACTAAGTTGTTGGACCATAAATCTTTAATAAGTTAGGACTGAATTATTTAATGAATGTAACTGTTAAATGTCTTATTTTGCATAGAGGCTGCATGAAAAATGACTGAAACCTGAAGGACAATATGAACCAAAAATGTTGCAAGTCTCTGTTCTAGTCTTTGCCTTGTCTTTTAAACTTTGTTTGCATTGGCTTATTTACATTGAGTAGAACTCATATTAAGCAGAAATATTACACTTTGTGAAGCAGGAAATCACTTGTGCCCAGGATTTCGAGATCAGCCTGGACAACATGGTGAAACTCTGTCTCTACAAAAATTACAAAATGTAGCCAGGTGTGGTGGTGGTACGTCGCTGTAGTCCCAGCTACTCTGGGGGCTGAGGCACAAGGATTACTTGAGCCCAGGAGGTTGAGGCTGCAGTGAGCCGAGATCCTGCCACTGCACTCCAGCCTGGGCAACAGAATAAGAACCTGTCTCAAAAAAAAAAAAAAGTTAGATTTTTAATATAATGAATTTGTCTGTGTTCCCTTTAAAGTTTGTGCTTTTGGTGTCTTAACTAAAAATACTTTTCTATCCCATATATAGATATGATCCTATATTTTCTTCTAAAAGTTTTAGAATTTTTGAATTTCACATAGGGAGTTTAACCCACCTAAATTTATTTTTGTGTGAGGTATAAAGTAGGAATCCATTTTCGTTAGGAATAATCAATTATTCCAACCACATTTATTTAGTATGACAACCCCTCCTCGTTGGCACTTTTAAAGCTGTTATTATTTTAATATCTTATTTTAAAGAAATTGCTGAGAATTTGACAAAACTAACATGGATGGCTATAACTGCACTTGACAATATCTATATGGAGGAGGAGGTGAAATCTCTAGAGAGCGCTTAGAATGAATGCTCTCATCCCACCCCACCTACATGTAATTCAGGTTAAATGTGTACGCATCTAGTAGCTGGAACGTCTGTTTCTAGGTTGTTGTTTCTCTTGGCTGCTTTTCAGTTGGATTTCCTCCATCAGATCCCAGGCTTGTCACTACAGCCAGGGTTTGTTAAACATTACCACTGTCCTGCATTAAATAGGAAGGCCAAGACTAAGCTAATAACTTGCCTGCCTTTCCGACTGAGTGATGCTCTCCATGGTCACTTACCATGTGGCCTCCTTGGGAGGGTCCTTTTCTTTATCCGTACCTCTGGGTGGAACTGGTTTTCTTTCCTCTTGTTCCTGCAATTGCATGTGAAAAGATGCAGTTCACTGTGGCTTCTCTGGGGCAGCTGTGTGGTGCTTTGCCACTGTCAGAGAGTCAAAGGAATTGCATCTCAAATAACAAACTCGCTGTGTCCTATCTGTGAGAACTCTGAGCGTGATAAGTGATGATTCTCTTTTGTTTTCCTTTTTCCATCCAGTTTTGTAAGCATAGCTGTAAAAAGACCCAACTTTTTAGGAATTGTAGCCATTAAAATCTCATTAGCTTGGTTTTTAACAGAATTCTATTGTTAAAATGCTCAAACTACATCTTCATCTGCCTCTGATTATTTGCCGACTTGTAATTTTAATTATAATATTTGTGTCCACATCTTATCTCCTTTGTCAGACTGTAAACTCCTGGATGACAGGTTCCATGCTTGATTCTTTTTGTGTGTCCTTCCTCCTTCCCAGGTGTGGCACAGTGCTACTTACTGGTTTCTTATAAAGAATGTTACAAAGGAAACGGATGAAGAGATGTACAGGGCAAGGCATGTGGAAAGGTCACAGAGCTTCCATGCACCTCTGGGTGCTCCACCCTCCCGGAACTTCCATGTGTTCAGCCATCTGGAAGCTGTTTCACTGGCATTTATCCAATTTGCTTATAGGTGTGGGTCTATTTCCCATCTCCTATTCTGTTGCAATGATCTAGTTCTCTAATTTTTGCAGCTTTAGTTAGTATTAAAATTCCTTATCTAGTTCTTTCTCTTTAAAAATCTTCTTGTCTATTCCTGGCCTTTGCTTATTTATTAAATTTTAGGATCAATTTGTAAAACTCCAAGAAAATCCTTATTGGAATTGTAATCAATTTGTATGTTACTTATGTGAGGATTGATACCTTTAAAACTGAGTTTTCCTGGGTCTGAATACATACAGCTAACTAGGGAGGTGAAAGATCTCTTCAAGGAGAACCACAAAACACTGCTCAAAGAAATCAGAGATAACACACACAAAAAATGGAAAAACATTCCATGCTCATGGAAAGGAAGCATCAATATCATTAAAATGGCCATACTGCCCAAAGCAATTTACAGATTCAATGCTATTCCTATTAAATTACCATTTAGATTCTTCACAGAACTAGAAAAAAACTATTTTAAAGTTCATATGGAACCAAAAGACAGCCTGACTAGCCAAGGTATGAATACAATAGATCTCTCTATTCAGGTCTTTGGGATTCTTTAAGAATTATCTTCTCCTTAGAGATACTTAGGAATGCTCTTGATTTTTGTGTTTTAATTTTGTATCCAGCAACCTTTCTGAACTCTATTATTAGTTCTCAGTTTGTCTGTAGAACTTTTTGAATTTTTGTTTCAGTAATAAGAAAATTTTTATCTCCTTTCCAGATGTTTTACTCTTTGTTTTTTGAAGTCATTGCATTGCATTGCATTGGACCTCTAGCAGAGTGCTGAATGGAATAGATCGTAGTAGACAATAAGAGACATGTATGCCTTTCTCCTGACTTTGATAAGAATGCTTCAGATGATCCTTATCAGCAAAAAAGATTTTCTTCTATTCCTGGCTTATTACCTTATTATAAATGAGTGTTGAATCTGTTTAATTTTTTTTGCATCTACTGAGATGATCATATAGTTTTTCTCTGTTAATATGCTAAAAGAATTGGTTATTTCATGAATAGATTTTCTGTTATTGAACTGTACTGGCATTCCTTTGATAAAGCTTACTTAACATGGTATAAATTCATACATGTATTATATGCACTGTTGAGTTCTGTTTGCTAATATTTCACTTAGGACTTCTGTATCTGCATTCATGAATGAGATCTATCTTTAATATTCCCTTCCAGCACTCTCCTTGTTCAGTTGGGTGTCAAAGTTATAGAAGGCTCATAAATGAGTTGGGTTACTTTTCCTCTTTTTTCTCTGCAACTTTATATAAAATAAGAATAACAGTGGTTTTTGTCCATTGCTGTTCTTGCTTCCAAAGAAATTTCTCCACTGGTTCTAGTCAGTCCTACTTTAGTTAGGTGGGGGAGATTTTTCTTCATGCTTCTGTCCTCACATAGGACTCGGGAATGCATTCAAAGGTAAGCTGTCTGCAGATCAAGTGGCTAGAGTGGGCACGCAGTGGTCTGTGCATGAAAGCAACTCATCCTTATAGTTTCTTCACACTTCTCCTTGACCATATGGGTCAATAGGTACTCCTCATTTTCTCATTCATTTATATTATTCTTTCTTCCTGTTGACTGACTACTATTTTCCTTTAAGATAGAGATGCATTCAGGCAAGTGTCTCCTGCAATTATATAAAATCTTCCCTGGTCCCATGACTCTCTTTCTCATTCTTAAATAATAAATAGTCCTATTAGTATATCATGGTAGTTCATTAAGATTGTAGCCTCTGGGATGGGCGCCATGGCTCACACCTGTAATCCCAGCAGTTTGGGAGGACAAGGCAGGCAGATCACCTGAGGTCAGGAGTTTGAGACCAGCCTGGCCAACATGATGTAACCCCATCTCTACAAAAAATACAAAAATTAGCTGGGCATGGTGACGCACGCCTGTAGTCCCAGCTACTTGGGAGGCCGAGGCAGGAGATTCACTTGAACCAGGGAGGCAGAGGTTGCAGTGAGTCGAGATTGCACCTCTGCACTCCAGGCTGGGCAACAGAGTCAGACTCTGCCTCAAAGAAAAAGAAGATTGTGGCTTCTGGAACCAGACTGTTCAGATTTAAATCCCAGCTTAACCAGCTATCAACTATATGACCTTGTGTAACTTCTTTGTGCTTCAATTTCTTCATCTATAAATGTGAGAAATTTTGTATGGTTGGTATGAGAATTAAATGAATGAATATACGTAAAATGTAATTGTTAAAAAGAAGTGCCAGAAAATTCTTAGTAATTATCTATTTAAATATTACTTATCGATTATCCTCTTTATTCTCTGTTCTGTGACTCCTATTATATGAATGCTGAAACTTCTCAATCTACCCTGTACACATCTTAAATGCTTTTTATATGTTCCAAATATTTTTTCCTTTTGAACTGAATTCTGAGTTCCTTAGAACTTTATTCAACATCACTCACTTACTCTTCAACTGTGTCCTGTCTAGAATTTAACCTCAACACAGCATTTTTTATTTCAATGACTATATATTTCCTCAAGTTTTCTAGCTGTCATTTTTATATTTATCTATTCTTGTTTCTTCCATTTTTATAATTTATTATGCTAGACTAATAGACATTATATCTTTTTAAAATTTACTTGAACATCCTCAACATTTTATTTCTGCATTGGAGAAAAGTACAAGAGGTAAGGAGAAGAGATCCAAAGTTTTTGCAGCAGTCAAAGGAAATAATACAGTGGCTAGAACTGAAATTAAAGTGACATAGATGGAAAAATTGTACAAATGTGGAGCTATTTAGGAAATAGGCTAGGCTGGGCTCAGTGGTTGATTCCATTTACCTATTAGTGGAGAGTGATTTGGAGCATAGGGAAGATTGAAAGGTAACACTCTGTGTGCTCCGTTGGGTAAGTAACCAAATGGTGGTATCATTCACTGTGACAAAGACCATATAACAAGAAACGGGTCTGAGGAAGAGTTTATTTTTATATATGTCTAATTAAAATGCCCAGAGGCAGTAACATGCTTATTTTAAGGCTTATCAGGGTGCCCTATCAAATTTATTTCACCCAGAATGTATTCCTATTCTAATTACTTTGTAGCTTATCTTAACATTAGATTTCTCTAAATGTATTTTGGAATTATAATTTACAGGCTTGATTAGAGTGTAATTTCCTTTTAGTACCTTTTTCTTTTTTCTCTCTCCTGCCTCTTTTCTCCCATCTTCTCTCTGTATGCACCCCACCCTTTCTAACATTTTTGCAGTTTTACCTGACCACACTGCAGGACCTCATTTCAGGACCAGGATTTGTCATGATTGTTTAGAACTGCTGTCTCATGGTGACATTGACAATATACTGGATAAAGTATGGAGCCAGCAGGTAGGTCGGCTGAGCTCTTGATTAAAAATTGAATTATTGTCTTGCTAACTTCCCAGGCCTAAAACTCTCTAAGAGTGATTGTGCTAAGTAGTTGGGGGTGCGGCGGTGGTTGTTCTTCCTTTTCTTTTTTTTTTCTTATTTTGAGACGGAGTTTTGGTCTTTTTGCCCAAGCTAGAGTGCAGTGGCATAATTTCGGCTCACTGCAAACTCTGCCTCCCGGGTTCAAGTGATTCTCCTGCCTCAGCCTGCCGAGTAGCTAGGATTACAGGCATGCACCACCACACCCAGTTAATTTTGTAATTTTAGTAGATACGGGGTTTCGCCATGTTGGCCAGGCTGGTCTCGTACTTCTGACCTCAGGTGATCTGCCCACTTCATTCCTGCTCCTTCAGATTTTTATCAGGGAAAATAAATTTTCTTCTATTCCTAGTTTATGACATCTTTCATTATAAATGAGTGTTCAATCTGATATTTTTCTGTATCTACTTAGATGATCATGTTTTATATCTATTAATATGCTAATTTGGTTACTCCATAAATAGATTTTCTGTTACTGAGCTGTACTGGCATTCCTTGGATAGAGTTTACTTAATATGATATAAGTTCATACTTACATTAACTGCATTCACTCTTGATGAGTTCCAGGCCTAGGAAGGTAGTAAGACACTAACAAGGCCAGGAGCCTGACAGAGCTCTGCTTAAGTTAAGCACTTCACTTAAGTTCTGCTCAGTATTTTGCAGGGCTGTTTGACTACTTTTGAGTGTGGTGCCTTATTTTTTGTATTTTATAATCTAATTTTGTTTACATGTTTACATGTTATATATTACTGTTACACATTTGAAACAAAGAAATATGTAAGTATAAATTCACTAAGATGTTGTTTTCTTATTTTGAATTTTTAAAATATTTTATTACCTTTGTTCTTGATCAGAGATCTATGTGAAAAACTGGCAAGACAATAGTCTAAACTGAGCTCACTGGTATGAGAGCCAGCCTGTTTTCCACAGTTTACTGCTCAGAGGTAAAGGGCACTCTCACAGAACACCAGTGACATTCTTGTCTCCAAGCCAGTATCTGTTCTTCTCTCCCCTCAGCCACATTTGCTTTTACTTCTGCCTTACCATGGGGAGTGATGCTCTGACTTTAGGGGAATTTAGGACTGACTACTCCTCAGGAAACTTGGAAGAGAATTACCATGCATTACGGAAGGCTTAATGAAAGTCATTTATCTGAGTCACCCATCAAAAGATCACCAATGAAAGTTCAGCCAATAGATTATCTGTGAAGAAACATCTGCAGAAATGGCTTAACACAGATATGCATCTCCACAGGAAGCTCCAGGACTCCTTATAAGAAAATATTTGGCCAAAGTTCAGGATCACTTTTAGAGAAATGCAAAAGCCACCTTTTTCCCTCATTGCAGCCCTAGTACTGCAGAGTTCTGTCAGTTATAATAGAGACTAACCAAAATTTCCTGTGTCCTGGAATGGCCCTACTTCTGGAAAATAGCTCCTCACTTCTGAACGTGACCTTTGCCATTTCTGTGCTCAGTGATCTTGTTTCTGCGTTTTGCGGCCTGTAGGTACAACAGTGGCCTATACAAAAGAGGGAACACTTTCTCCTGCCCTACCCTGGACTTCTCCTTTTCCTTTATCTCCTGGGAAAATTCTCTCTGGAGTTTAGTCATTGTCCCTTTGTTCAAAAAATGTCATGTGCTGGTAGGGAAAAGCAAATATTGAGAACTGCAAAGATCATGCCTGCAAAGTTGCTGGAGATTGTTTGACTGTTCTAAACTGAGTTGTAAACTAGATCACATTCATTGGAAATAAATTAGTGTGGAGCAGATACTTCTGTTTACTGAAATTAGTTCCTACAGGATTTATCCAATAGTATTCCTACTAAAGCTCAGCATAACCATGCTTGAGATACTGTCCACATATCCTTGATAAAGCATGAGATTCATAAATAGAAGCACCTATGCCACTATGACCCTGATTTGTGACCATATACTGATATTTAGAAAGCAGAATACACTTCTTTGGAAATTCAGAGTCAGATACTTCTTTAACATTTTCAAAGTGCACTCATCTTGGTGCTAATCCATCTGATTTGTCCACCATAATGGTCAGGTAGGATCAACCGAGTTCAGATATTGATCTGTCATAATGTAGGACTTCATAAAGATAATAGGAGGATGAATTCAGATGATTTTAATGGAATTAAACTATTGGAATTGAGAGATGGATGCTCTGGAATGAGGATTATATAGTTTACTAAACGCATAAATACATAAAATAAACTACTAGTAATATACAGTGGAGGTCTGATAACCTTTCTGTTGTAGTTCACTAATGAAGAAATGAGAATCCTTAATGAGAGTGGCTAATCGAATGGTCTGTTATTTAGTCTTCCTAGTTCCATTTTTACCCTGTGCGGCCAGCAGAGATTCATCCTGCCCTTATTTTAAGCCCTTAGTTTTGTTCTCTAATAATGCGGTTGCCTGGAATTTCTCAGTTGGTTTCTGTGAAGCTTTGCCTTGCTCAGTGTGCTCTGTGGAATGCTGACTGCCTGCTTTTCTTGTTAACCCATGGGAGCTGTGAGACATTGCAGGCCTTTGATTTTCTTTAAGTGAATGAGGTCCCTGACTTGGAGACAGAAGGGGAGTCATAATCAGGCAGGAATACTTCTCAATTGTGGTGAATTTTTAAAATATCTCCTTCATAAGGCAGAATTTTTCTGCCTAAGACTGTTAAACATTCTTTAAGCACCTTATTTAAGCATTTCTTATATAAATTCTTATGTTACCTGTAACCATAACAGTTAACTTATGAACTTACGTAACAGTTCATTGGCATTTCAGGGAGAGAAAAAGTAGTGGCTTGGAGTTTTACTGATGTGAGAGGTATGGGTTTCAACAAATGATGATAGTAAAATAAGATCTTATCATCTAATATATATTCAATATTTGTAGTTATTGAAGTCAATGTCAATGTTCTTTTGAGCTAGCAAATAAAAATGAATTGTGTAACAAGGGTCTAGTTGCTTGTAGGAAGGAGTTTACATCACAGGAGTATGAAAACTAGGGCTTTAGTGAATTGGCTGAGTTGAGTTTGCTTTATTCCCTAGTCTCAGTGTGTGAAGCCAACCCTGATCTTACAAGGTGCAGGAAGCAGAATTTTAGAGGGAGTTAATATTCATGATTGGATGAGTGGGTTACAGAGAGGCTTTGGATTCAGGTTCCAAAACTTTTCTCAAGGTCCCTCTGTGTGCATTCAGCATAGTACCAGGACTTAGGGTACATCGTGGGCATATGTGGATGCGTACATACATCATTTTGTCCTCACAACAACCCTATACTATAATCTTTTGCCATCATGAAGATGAGGACAAGGAAACTGAGGCTTGAGAAGGTTAGTAGGATTGTCCATGATCACTCAGTAAGTAAACGTTAAAAGCAGGATTCAAAACCAGTTCCAGTTTTGATGGTGCTGTTGATGCTGTGATTGTTTTTGATCACACACACATACACACACACAAACACCCGCGCACTTCAATGTGTTTGAGCTTCTATAGTCATGAGACGCAAGCTGTCTTTGACAAAGCCTTCATTATGAAGGATGGATTTGAATTCATAGAGCATGAAAACAAGTGAAGAAACCAAGAGATCCAGAAAGAAAAAAGGTAAATATTTAGTGGGAACCGAAATTGAAAGTTGGCTAAGAATGGACTCATTGACAAGAGAGATGGATATACAATTCCTACACTTCTCTTCTTCCTGTGAAGTGAATGTTTGCTACTTGTTTAGGAGAACTGTAAGTGACAAGCTCTCTATTGAGTCACAGGATTGTTATCATTTTTTGTTATTAAAAATCAATGTTATGTCTAATTTGGGGAGGATTATAATTTATATGCTAATGTGCAATTGAACTTGTACTGGTATCATTCTCACTTAAATGGTTATTTTAAAAAGGAGACCTTACCAGTATTTTAAAGACTGTGTCTACAATGCCTTGAAACTTTCACATGCTGTAATTAAATGTTCACTGTCTTAAGTGTCTAATCTTAAGTTTATACATAATAGGAAATACTATAATTTGTGCCATAAGTCATTACAATGAGCTATGTCTTCAATTGTTTTATCTAAGTCTTTCAGTTGTCTAAACTGAATTTTTGAATCAAATTAAATTAACCATAACAAATTCCATCGATTTTATAATCTCGCTATTGAATTGAGAATATGATTAGCTATGTCATTTTCTTTTAGACATAAGGAACATTGCCTGTTCCTTATATTGAGGCATAATTTTCATTCAAGATGAGTACTCCTGTTTAAATTACAGGAAGACAATTCTTTCAAAGGCACTAAGTTGACCTTTCACTGCTAGTATCCGATGAGATTTAGTAAGTATTTACTGCTGCATGGCAGCGTTCTGGTTGCTCCATGGGGAAAGGCATTCAGAATGGTCTGGAAATAACATTTTGAATTTAGTTCTCATACATTTTGGAATGCGACTGATTTTTACTTTGTGTCTTTTGAAGTAAGTGCTTCCAGATAAACAGTTAACTTAGTGCTGTGGCAACATATTGATTGATTGGCATCCTTAATTAGCTGGAATTTCTTTTGGGACTATATTTAGTATAGAAGAGAAAGGGAAAAATAGCAAGCCAACTAAAAAGCCAATATCAATTGTCTTTCTTTAATTTCCAGGGAAAGATCAAAGTCACATAGACTTAGCTGAACGTGTTGTATTTCCTGCATTTGCAGTGTCAATAATGATAACTGCTCTTAAAAGGGTGACTGATTCGAACCCCCTCCACAAGAGATACTACAATATCCTATGTCAAAGAAAGATTTTGTTATTTCAGTAATTGATTTTCAGAGTTAACGAGTGTGTCACTGAAGAGGAATAGTTTGGGATTTTTACTGCAAAGGAGATATCACCAGTTAGGGACCCAGCAGGAAACAGCTAGCACAGTCAAGCTGACAACCTTGCCTACTTTCAAAGATATGGGTAGGGTTTAGGGAAATTAGGAAAGGTAATTTATTGCCCCTGCCCATTAACAGTGGAGGGTCAGGGGAATCAGGCTACCATCCCTAGGCCTAAAGAACTAAGGGGAAGGAGCAGTTAAACAAAGAGATAGTGCCTTCATTTCCCAAATCTCATGGGAAGCCACAGCAATTCACAGGATGAGCTTCTTGAGGTTGAGAGCAGGGAAGAGAAGTGGACACAGTGGATCTGGAGGGAAAACAGAAGAACTGTAGCACAAGAGAAGAGAACATGAAAAATCAATACAATCCATCATGGTTGGACTATAGCAAGCCAAGCTCAATTGCAGCTCTGGGTCCTGACTGGAGGAAAGAAGAAAGCTCACATTTATTGAGTGTTCTTTCCATTACTCATGGTAGATAACAAACCACCCTTAAATTAGTATAGTAAAACACCCACCCCTTTATTATGCCACAGATCCTGTGGGTCAGAAATTGAGACAGGACACGCTGGGTATGCTGTGCCTCTGTTCCACTATGTTTGGCACCTTGGCTAGGAAGACTCAAATGCCTGGGGGCTTGAACCATCTGAATGCTCTTTTATTCATGTGACTGGCACCTGAGCCGGTTGATCCAAGGGCTACATTCATCTGGGACTGACTGTCGACCTACATGTGGCCATTCCAAGGGCGCTGAGTTTCCCCACTGTGGTAGCTGGAGTGTCCTGAGAGTGAGACACAGATGCAGCGGATGAAATTGCTTGGCCTTTTCTAATCTGGCCTCTGAAGTCACACAGCATCACTTCCGCATTTAGTTCAAGGCCAGAGGAATTAGACTCAGTGTCTCAGCGAGGGATGACAAGGTCATGTTGTAGAAGAGCATGCTGAACGGGAGAATATTATTGCAGCCACCTTTGGAAAATATGAGCTGCCACGTGCGCACTCACGAAGGCAATATGAACTAGTATCATTTTGAAACATTCTGACAATCGTTGCAACAAACCATTTTCTAGGTTAACCATAAAATTATATTAACCAGATCCTTTCATTATCCAAGGTTTCCAATGATTAAACTTTGTCTTCCCTTTATGGAGCATCACTTTTAAAATGTAAGAGATACTTCCAGGATAAACTAGCTGAGCTTCCTGCCCTCCAACAGCGTGAATATCACTGTTCTCATTTTCCCACAGACTAAACCCAGTGTTGTGTAGAAGGGAAAGTAGGGACTAGAACTCAGGACCCTTGGATTCTATTTACTTTCTTTTTTTTTTTATCATTTAACCAGAAATAGATAAGAAATGAATCAATAAATTAAATGTTACCAAACGAACACACAAGCATCAGATGAGAAAGAAGCACTTGGCCAGGTATTGCTATCCTGTAACGTCAGGGAAGTCGACCTACTGGGTTGGGGCCCTCATTGGAAGATTGGGCTTAGCTTGGTACCTGGCACATACAAGGGCTGTTGTATATAAGAATGCAGTTGCCGAGAGAAGAGTAATGGTCACCAGGACCGTTAATGTCAGTGGAGAAACTCTGACACATAGTTATCCCTTTTCCTTTTGCCCTTGATGACATCTGCCTGGCCTATCCGTTCATCTCCCAGCTGGTGCAGTGGATTGACCTATGCAATGTTATGAACTTTCCGAAGGGGATTTTATGTAAGGTTTTGTGCCATTCTGGAGACAGGAACACTAAGCACACTTATCTTTGCTATTCATGCACACATACAAGCCTTTTGGGAATGTTTCCAACCTGTTACAGTCATCTGACAGTCCTTTTCATGTTTTGACATCAAGAATTTGCCAAACCACCCAAGCTTTAATGAAACTTCTAAGCAGCTAAACTTCTTTTTTCCCCACTCTCCAATGGCAGATGCATGTCAGCTTCTCTGATGTCAACGATCCAACTCTCTATTCCACTGACATCTGTTAGTTGAGAAAGCCTGAGTGGTTGAAGGTTTACTTTTCTATTGAAAACACAATTTTCTCAAAAAAAAAAATGTTCTTTTTTAAAGGATTTACTTACTGTTTTGCAACCCCCTCTGACACTTTTTTAAGTGACAAGATGCCATCTGGCATCAGGGGGATTTGGCTGAAACGAGTCCATGCTGAGGCAGCACGAGGTGGTGGGTGGTAGGACAGCAGATTCCAGGTCAGTCTTGCCAGCTGTGTGACTGTGGGAAAGCCCCTCAGTGTCCTCGGCAGTAAAGTGAGGAGGTGATCAGCTCACTGGATTGCTCAGGGCCTTTCCAGTTCTGGAGTTCTGTACACCAATGAGCCCACACAAGGTCTAGACATCCTGAGAGCTCAGGGTGCCAGCCTTTGTACAGATTGCTCTGCCTTTCAGCGGTCTTAGTCTTTAGTATTCTCACCCAATATTTCACATGTCACATTGAAGCACTAGCCCGTACAAGGGAGATGCTGAGTTACTTCTTCACTGCCTCTTCACTTCAGTCAATGACAGTCTGGCCATTCCTCTATGTTCCCTTGCTAATGATGTCCTAGTTATCAAAGTCAGTGGTCCTTTCCCTTTCTCAACCTTTGTGACTTCACTGTGCCTCAGTTTCTTCACCTGTCAGATAATGATAATGAGGGTGCTGAACTCATTGGGTTGTTGAGAGGTTTGAGTTATTATACATCATAATAGATAACAGGTAATATATTAATGATATAAATACACATAGTTTTGAACAATGCCTGGGACAAGGCGTCATTTGCCTATAGACTCTGTGTGAGTCCCTTACTGGCACTAACTGTCTGGTCTCTGAAGGCAGCAGGATTATCAATCCTTGCTATGAAATCCCTGTATTTTAAAAAACATAACATCTCAAACTTCACAACATTATTTTAAATTGTATTTCAGCCTCTAAGAGTTTACCGACCTCAACTAATACAAAGATACCTGTCTCTTCTATCCTTTAATTAAGCTGATAATGTAGCAATTGCCTCATAACACCTGTTGACGACATCTACTTTCATTATTAGTAGCAGTAGTATTTTGGAGATGGAGTCTCGCTCTGTCGCCCAGGCTGGAGTGCAGTGGCACGATCTCAGCTCACTGCACTGTTCGCCTCCTGGGTTCAAGCGATTCTCCTGCCTCAGCCTCCCGAGTAGCTGAGATGACAGGAGCCCACCACCATGCTTGGCTAATTTTTGTATTTTTAGTTGAGACAGGATTTCACCATGTTGACCAGGCTGGTCTCGAACTCCTGACCTCAAGTGATCCACCTGCCTCTGCCTCCCAAAGTGCTGGGATTACAGGTGTGAGCCACTGTGCCCAGCCTACTTTCATTATTTAAATCTCATTTATTTTCCATCTGGCATGTGTGTGTTAGTGTCGTCTCCATGGCTGGAATGTAATCTGTGGAACAGACTTTACCTCCTACCTCTATGACCTGCAGTTTTTCCTAGGCAAGCTCTCCTCCTCCCCTTGCCAGTTGCAGCATGAGGGTGAATCACAAGAGGTCCCCATTCTTCATCCCTTCTTTAAAAACCAAGTAACTTTTGAACAACTTTCCCATCAGCCGTCAGCATGATCGTTGACATGGTCAGGCACCTCACCTGACCATGAGCATGTGGGCTCAGGATTCAATACATGTGAATCTTTCTGTCCGACCCCCAGGTATCCGCCGCCAGACTGCCCATTGCATAAAGAAGGGCCGTGGGATGGTGAAGGCTACATTCTGTGACCCGGAAACACAGCCCAATGGGAGACAGAAGAAGTGCCATGAAAAGGCTTGTCCACCCAGGTAACCATCGCTAACAGCTGGAGCTCTGTGTGTCTGCCTACAGTGATGTCTGACTCAAGAGTGACCCAATGCTTGCTGATAAATAATGTGTGGCTTTGTTATTTGGATAAACACAAGAACGCTGTTAGAAATTTCTGTGGCTATGCTGTCGGAGCCTGTGGCAAGCTGTGAGGACATATTCTCCCAAGAGCAGTATTTTCACAAGGTGATGTGTTCTGTGTTTAATTATTTGGCAAGACTAAGTGCCAAAGCATTGGTGAAGAGAATGCTAAGTGGATCACGCAAAAGTAGTTTCACTAATAGAGTTGTCTTTTCCAAGGACTTTACCAGTGCAACTCCAGCCTTCAGACGAAAGGTTGGCACCTTCTAATCACAGTGCCCACTTGTACTTCAGGCTGCCCAGAAGACGGGGCTCAGAGAGCAGGTTTTCCCAACCTCGACGTTACTGACATGTGGGGCTAGCTAACTCTTTGTGTGGGGGGCTGCCTTGTGAATTGCAGGAGGCTTAGCAGCATTACTGGCCTGTGTTTACTTAGATGCTGGTAGAACTCCCTCCCTCCCAATCCAGGCTATGACAACTAAAAATGTCTGCAGACATTGACAGATATCCACTACAGGGTAAAATCATCCTCAGTTGACAGTCACTGTTAAAGAGATATTCAGCAATATTCAGGGTATTGTTAACCACATTGGTTCAAGAGATTGGGATCCTAGAAGGTAGTTGGGATGTTATTATGCCAGGCTTATGTTTAAAAAGAGAGAGAGAGAAAAGAAAGGAAAAAGAAAAAGGAGGAAGAAGGAGAAGAAGAAAAGAAGGAGGGAAAGAGGGAGAGGAAAGAGGAAGAAAGGAAGGAATATTGGTTGATTTCCAGGAAGTATTCTCTGGCGACCTTAAACAGGGATGTATTTATGTTGCAGAGTCCAGCAAGCATTCATCCCAGTTCTACACAGACATACTATGAGGCATTTAAACAATGGGGAGACTCATTGGTATCATAAATCAAACAGGTGACAGGGCGGATTCTAAAGAAGAGCTAGAATGTGACAAATATCCAAGAACTAGGTTAGAAAGAAGAGTCAAGACAAGACTCTTGTCTTGAAAAAAGCGATGTCAGTCTCTTAGCGGTCCAAACTGGCAGGACCCAGAGGCCAAGGTATTCTCAACTCAGAGAGAGGTTTATTTTCTCTTCTGTTCTGTGGCTTTTTCTAGGTAGGAGCTGGACCCCACCACTATTGAAGCAGGATAGCAATGTGTCATCGCCTCGCCTTGCTCTAACTCCTTCCTGTGGCTCTTTTGCCAGGAAGAACTAGAAATGACAAGGGAAGATAAGGCTAGCACTAGGTTTTATATGAAATTGCAGTTATGTTACTTTCTGAAGGAAGAATGAGCCAGGAAAGAGAGCCTTTCTTAGAGCTAGTCCATCGCCTACTACTCCACAAAATTCATGAATTGTGAGATTTTTGACTCCTGAGAATGTTAATTAGCATAATATAATACTTACAGGTTCAATTTCTGAAAATGCGCTCTCAAGTAGGATATGATAAGCTAAGTAGAATTCTATGAAACATTCAGATATAATGGTTGTATTAGTCCTTTCTCACACTGCTAATAAAGACATACCCGAGACTGGATAATTTGCAAAGAAAAAGAGGTTTCAAGGACTCACAGTTCTAAGTGGCTGGGGAGGCCTCACAGTCATGGCAGAAGGCGAAAAGCATATCTTACATGGCTACAGACAAGACAAAACGAGAGCCAAGTGAAAGGTATTTGCCCTAATAAAGCCAACAAATCTTGTGAGACTTATTCAGTAGCATGAGAACAGTATGGGGCAATCTGCCCCTGTGATTCAATTATCTCCCACCAGGTCCCTCCCACAACGTGTGGGAATTATGGGAGCTACAATTCAAGCTGAGATTTGGGTGGGGACACAGCCAAACCATATCAATGGCCAGTTTACAAAAGTCCTTTTTATTTACGACTGCATTTTAGCTTCTACAGATATTTATGAAATAGTCATAAGACAGGGTATGGGTATTACTCTGAGGTGCTATATGAGGAGATAAAGGTTCAGAGAAATTTGATGCCATACCCTAGGGGAAATGGCTGCAGAGAAAACTAGCACTTCTTTTTTTACATTTTACTTTAAGTTCTGGGATACATGTGCAGAACATGCAGGTTTGTTCCATAGATGTACATGTGCCATGGTGGTTTGCTGCATCTAGGTTTTAAGCCCCACATGCATTAGGTATTTGTCCTAATGCTCTCCCTCCCCTTGCCCCCCAACCCCCTACAGGCCCCAGTGTGTGATGTTCCCATCCCTGTGTCCATGTGTTATTGTTCAACTCTCACTTATGAGTGAGAACATGAAGTGTTTGGTTTTCTGTTCCTGCATTAAAAACTAGTACTTTTTAAGAACCCACTATTTTTCAAGCTGTTTCCACATAACCATATCATTTAAACCTGTAAGCAACCCTAATTCTTAGATACATTTATGCTTATTATACAAATGAAGACTCTAAAGCCTTCACAAAAATTTTCCTCGGTCACTTAGCTATAAGTTTTAGAGTCGGGATTTGAACCCAGATTGTCTGCTCTGCTGCCTCTGTATGTGCTGCTACACCATGCTGCTGCCTAGGATCTCAAGATAAGCAGATTTCAGTGCTAGAACCAGAATCCCCTACATTTAAACTATTTCTCTCGCATTAAAACACAATAAAAATGTTATGAATGCGCAGAAAAGGCTGACTCCAAAACTAAGTCATGCCTCCAGGTCCAAGCGATTCTCCTGCCCCAGCCTTCTGAGTAGCTGGGATTACAGGCGCATGCCACCACATCTGGCTAATTTTTGTATTTTTAGTAGAGATTGGGTTTCACCATGTTGGCCACACTGATCTCAAACTCCTGACCTCAAGTGATCCACCCGCCTTAGCCTCTGCAAGTGCTGGGATTGCAGGCAGGAGCCCACGTGCCTGGCGATTTGCTTTTTTAAGAACAAATGATAAACTAATATTATTTGTTTTTGCAAACTTAGTTCACTAGTTTCCTTGTATATGAATTTCAAGCTGCAATATCTTCTCCTGTCACCTAATTTCCATGATCTCTGAAAAGTTCATACCCATCACTGAGACCTGTCATTTCTTTTCCCAAAAAATTTCCTGTGCAAAGTTTAATCTTATTTATTTCTGCAATAAATCTTCAGTAAATAAGAAATTTCTTCAGTAAATAAGAAAAAAATCTTATTTTTTCTTCAGTAATATCTTGTTTTTACAGCCAATTTCAACATTCTGTGTTCTTCCCCAAAGGAGTATTTGAGACAGATTTTTTTAAGATTTAATAAAAACTTTTGATTAGAGATAAAAAAATGTATTACATAGCCAATGGCTTTCAGGATGAAAGCCTTATAGAGCATGTTCCAGGAGAGAGAAGGCTGTCAAGAAAGAAATTCTTTGAAAATTTAATATATCTGATTCCAGAAAGAGGTTATTTGAGTCCCTTCTCCCTACTGACTTCTCTCTGAACTTTGGTTTTCAGAAAAGCAAAACTCTGCTAGATCACAGCTGTGGTGGTGCCTAGCATATCCAAAGTACTCAATAAACCTCTGACAGTGATTTTTTAAAACTGTGGCAGCTATATGTAGGTTTCAGTCCACAGAATAATGGCATATGACTTAAATCAAGGTTTCTCAACCTCAACACTATTGCTGCTTTGAGCTGGATAGTTTTTTGTTGTGGGAAGCTGTCTCGTGCCAATGTAGGAGGTGTAGCAGTATCCCTGGACTGTATCCACTAGATGCCAATAGCAACCCACCCCCACTTCCCTGTCACCACCGATTTGTGATGATGAAAAATGTCTTCGGACATTCCCACATGTCCCCTGGGGAGGGAAGCTGCAGAAATCTCTGCTGATTGAGACTTTCTGATCTAAATGAAAGGAATGAGATCACTGAGACTGGGAAAAGCCCATGAAAGAGGGAAAAAGGACTGAGCATGATGTGTGTAGGGGACAAGAAAGCTAGGGAAAATAAGGCTGGAGGAATGGGATATAATGGGAATATGGAGATAATGTGTACACAGGACCAGGAGGTAAGAGTGCTTGCACTGTAGTCATGGTTTTGTCAGAATGTGAAATGTTTAGTTGAATTGGATTTTGGAATGTAAATTCTATTAGGAAAAAGATTCGTACAAAGAAAGATTATAATTATAAAAGTTGATTTCTTAAAGGAAATTACTATTCTCAGCAAGGGTTTAACCAATTCAGTTTTGGACTTTCATTTTTCTGAGTAATGAAATTTAGAAAGAGTGAGGTGTCCTGGTTTGTTGGCGATCAGCGCTGTTGGAGCACATACTGATAGGGGAATCAGTAGAAGCTACTGATAAAAGAGGGGTTATTTTAAAAATAAAAGAAAGGTTCAAAGGGTCTCTAACCCATCCCTTCTACTTGATCTCAGAGAAGACTCATATCCAAACTACAGTAAACTTTTACAGAATTCCAGAACAACTACAGGCTCTTCAAAGATCTCAAACATAGGCACACACATGTACACACACACACACACACACACACACACACTCTTAGTCATTTAGATAAAACATAAAATCTCCATAAATATAAAAACAGTATTCTATTAGAAATCTCCTACAAGAGGTGGGGTTATGGCAAACACCCAAAAGAATGAATGGACAGCAGAGAACAGCTGGACCATGGCTCCTGAGCCCCGGGCCTGGAAGACCTTTACAACAACAACAACAAAAAAGAAGATGGTTTTCACTTTAATCTTGTGAGAGTAAGACTAAGCTGTTTTAGTCCGTTTTGTGTTGCTGTACCAGAATACCACAGACTGGGTAATTGATAAAGAACAAATTTATTTCTTGGCCAGGTACGGTGACTCACTCTGTAATCCCAGAGCTTTGAGAAGCCAAGGCAGAAGGATCACTTGAGCGCAGGAGTTCAAGACTAGCCTGGACAACAAAGCAAGACCCTTTCTCTATAAAAATAAAAATAAAAAATAAATTTCTTTTAAAAAGAAACATTTCTCACAGTTCTGGAGATTGGATGGCCAAGATCATGGTACCAGCATTTGCTCTGGCGAGGGCCTTCTTGCTGCATCCTTATAAGGCTGAAGGAGGAAGGGCAACAGAGGACAAATATTTGTGTCCCAAATCCTTTTTCAAGTGGCCTTAATCCATTCATGATGGTAAAGCCCTCACGACCTAAACACCTCCCATCAGACCTCACCTCCCAACACTGTTATATTGAGGATTAAGTGTCTAACACATATGTTTTAGGGAACACATTCAGACCACAGCAAAATCACAGGCAATATGTTCCCTAAGGGACTGTAGAGAAAACTCCAAGAAGAGAAAACAAGAATGTCCATTATCACTTTGTAGTGATACAGCTGAAAGCCCTATAGCAAGTACTTAGATAAATTAAACTTTCAATCAACTCAGATTAAGGCCTTTTCAGAATGGCATTTTATAGATTCTCTTGGCCTGACCTCCTTTAGAAAAGCCTGAGGTAGGACAGAGTAATTAGATTAATACAGTGGGGCACTTATTGGTTTCACATCATACTGTTCCAATATTATTAGCTCTTTACCCACTAAGGTTAAACACCAAAGATTAAATAAGTAATCTCAATTACTTATTAAATGAAGAATATGATTGAATTGAGGAATTGCTTTCTTCTGATATTTTTAACTTGAGACTAAAAGTGTCACAATCAAAAGAAATTATACAGAAATAAATTCAATATTTAGTAAATAAAAGTAAAAAGTTTTATCTTTAAAATTACCAAAATTCAATGCTGTCTCAAGTCAGGAGACTTTCTTGAAGTCAGGAATGAAGGATTTCCCCCAGTGTACTATTTTCCCATGAGAGATAAAAGTGTCCCACTTGTTACTATACGGAGGGATGGAAAAGTGGGCTGTACAGAGGAACAACAATGGACCCAAACCACACTGAGTGAAGACACCTGTTCTATCTTCGGTGCTGGGGAAGATTTGCACAGTAATGGAGAAGAGGGACAAGAGATGGCTCCCTGCCATTTTCAAAAGCTACTTCTGTGTAACCAGTGGGCCCACATCCTAGATTCTTGAGTAAAAAAATTATTTTATTTAAGTTTATTCTTTTTCTACTCATTTCTTATCAAAGGCAGCAGTGAAAATATTAACAAGTAGACTTCAAGAGATAGGGAAAAAAATAAAGGCAATGTCCCTAATTGATCACCTCCTAAATAATTTAAAAATTTATGTTAAAGTGCCTACTTTCCATTCAATTAAGAGCCAGGAGACCTAGAGTCTAATTGGACTCTTTTACTCAATAGCACGGTCAAAATAACAAATCATAACAAATGCTTGAGTTCTTGTTATATGTCAGGCTCTGTACTATATACACTTTACATGAACTGGTCTTTCATTTAATGCGCAGCAACGCTCATATATTTTTACACCCATTGAATAGATGAGAAAGTGAGACTTAAACTTGCTTCAAGTTACACAGCAGAACCCTGGACCTCAGTTTTCTTACTGAAAAGGGAGGGCATGCATATATATTTTTTTCTCATTCAAAAACGTGGAACTGCTTATGCCAGGCACTCTGCTGAGCTCTGGAGTTATGACTGAAGACACCGTGGCCCTGTCTGCAGCACGCCCCCTAGTGGGTTGGAGTGTCTCCATGGCCCTCCCAGCCCTGTGATCTGCATTTCTGCCCCTGCTTTCTCAGTGGTTGAATGGAATGTATGCTTACGTTGGAGATCTTCCCTCACATGTCCATGTTTGCCTGCAGGTGGTGGGCAGGGGAGTGGGAAGCATGCTCCGCGACATGCGGGCCCCACGGGGAGAAGAAGCGAACCGTGCTGTGCATCCAGACCATGGGCTCTGACGAGCAGGCTCTCCCGCCCACAGACTGCCAGCACCTGCTGAAGCCCAAGACCCTCCTTTCCTGTAACAGAGACATCCTGTGCCCGTCGGACTGGACAGTGGGCAACTGGAGTGAGGTGAGCTCAGGGCTCAGAGGGGAAACTGGCATTATTCAAGCTTCATCAGCCTCTGCCTTCCTTCTCATTATCCAATCCAAAGTGACCCTAGGTAAAATTGCAAAATATCCCTGGCCTGCTCATTTTCCATTCATATGGGATCTTGCTCTCACTTGCTCAATGGTCAGCTTACCACCTGACAGGGGTGAGGTAGATTCCGCCCCACCCCACCCCCAATACAGGATCACAATGACTAATTAATAAATCAGAAGCTTGGCTGGGCCTGTTGTTAAACCATTGGTAGCAGATCAGGGACCTCCCACGCACCCCAAAAGTGATTTATAAAACGTTGACCAGCACATCACTATAGTTAACCCAAACCAAAAGAGTGTCACTTGACACTAAGAAAAATACCCTCGAATTATCCATCTGTTCACCATGTGTCAAGGCCAAACCAGACCAAGGTTTATAACATCTATTATCAGACACATAAGTTCAGATGAATGTTGCATTTTCCCCAAATTAATTTGATCTAATTATCTGACTATAATTGGAAATCAGTAAGCTGGAAGGTTATGAAAAGCTCTCCCATGCTTTAATTTTCTTTGGGTCACTTTGGCATCTGGTTTTGTCAGGCCTTGTCATGTTCCCAGTTATTAGTGGAAGGCCCCAAAGCCTCCAAGGGCCTCAGCTCTGCTTCCCTATATGCAGTTCAGTGAATAACCTAAGGAATAACTAGAAAATACATGTTTTTTAAAAATTAACAGGCCAGTGTTTAGAGATGGATGCTGACTTTATCTTATGAGCTTCCTTGAATAGCCATATGCTTCCATAATAATGCTACCACTGGCCAGGCACCTGTAATCCCAGCACTTTTGGAGGCCGAGGCAGGAGGATCACTTGAGCTTAGGAGTTTGAGACCAGCCTAAGCAACATGATGAAACTCCATCTCTATTGAAAATACAATTAGCCTGGCATGGTGGCATGCCTGTAGTCCCAGCTACTTGGAGGGGCTGAGGCAGGAGGATCACTTGAGCCTGGGAGATCGAGACTGTAGTAAGCTGATATCATGACACTGTACTTCAGCCTGGGTGAGAAAGTGAGACTCTGTCTCAAAATAATAATAACAATAATGCCACCGTTGCTCAGGATATTTTAGGAACTCCTATGAGGACTCGGGAGAAAATGGAGAATATCTGATTCAGGAGAATGCCACAGAAAGTCAATTAGAATGGGGCCTGATGGATAAATGAATAATGTGATCAAAATTTTTGTGTTTAAAAAACATTTCATTATAAATATGTGACAGATTGCTTTGCACCTGCTCTGAAAGAAGAATTCTAAAATGTGTATAAGCAAAGGTACCATCTCTGAAGATACCTATTTGAAAGCAAAACATTCATTTAAATACAGCAGCTTTGATGAAACCTTATTTCCAAGACTCCCTTTTATTAGCTTATGTCACAGTTTAGGTTTATTTACCTTCTGAATCTGTACAGGATGTTCTCTTGGGCATCTAGGTGAAATTAAAAAAAAAAAGAAAAGAAAAGAAACAGAAAGTGTGGTCCCTACATGGTAAGAACTTCCATCCAGTGGGAGAGATAGGATCCAGAAAAGAAAAAGAAAAAAGGAAAGAAAGAAAAGGAAGGACAAAGATATGCATGTAAAGAAATATACCTACATACAAATATGGATGTATTACTGATTCACTCACCAATGTATGTACACACATCAGTGATAAACCAAACATTCTTTTTGCTATTCCTGGGGGAGTATAATCACAGCATTTGGCTGTCCTGCCTTATTAGTCCACCACAACCTAGGTTTCTGTAAATTACAGTGTTGTCAAAATAAGGCTGAATAGAGTATTGTGACTGGCCTATTAAATCTGTTTACCAAAAATGTGTTGGCTGCATCCAAAACTGTTAATAATTCTTGTCATGTAGAATTTACTAATTGCCAACATCTTAATGCTTTTTCAGAGGACTGCAATTACAGATTTGGCTGAGGAGTTCTTATTGTGTTCATGTTTATGGGAAGCGTAGTAACCTGTCTTAACTGGAGAACAAGAGACCAAAAAGTTGGCATGATGTAAGAAGCACTCGAGTCTGTGGTTCCATATGCAGCCATTGCACAGTCAACGGACCACACACGGACAGTTTCTAGCTTCCACTTGACAGAGCTGAGCAGAAAGGCTGGGCCAATGCTGTCATTCAGAAGATGTCATTGGAGTGCTTTTAGTTAAATCAGTATCAAAATATCCATCAAACGGGTCTTCCTTTCTTCTCTCTGCTATCTTACTAATAACCTTCTAATGAACTTTGCTGGAGTATGATGAAATGTCTTTGACATTCTAACTATGCCCAGATACTTTTTTTAAAGAGAGATGACATAGCGATTCTTGGCATGCAGTATTTATTGTCTAGATTTTGTCTGGAGACCAGCATTATTTGAAGCAGGATAGTGCTTCAGCCATCATTTGGTCTGCACTGTGTCATTTGGGTCACCATGGATGGTCTAAAACTGTAAGGTTACTGATCCAAAAGGCCCAATAACTGACAGCCTTCTAGACTGCTATAAAATGGCCTTCTCTGGGCTAACCTAAGAGAGAAGAAAGAGAAAGTACATTCATGAGCTCCCTTCCCTATCAAAGCCCTCCACCAACTCAAGCAGTAAGGGAAGAGTGGGCCCAGCCGTGTCAGGTCGGTATACTCCTCCCTGTTCCAGCAGAAATCAGAAAGGGGAGTTCTCTCCCCTGCTGCCCCAGGCAGGCTTTCCTGCCCACTGTGACCAGCCCCTTTTCTCTAAGCTTATGTTCTAGATACCTGACTCCCACCTCCAATCTCAGGTTTTACCAAGAATCTTATCCTGGTTTTGCCCACCCTACTTTGTGGACTTAGAGGGTAAAGAAGGGAACTCTATTGTAAATAGAGACCAGGTATCAAAGTTATTGTGGCTCCCTTGCTTCCCAGATACACCATTTCAGGGGCATGCCTTATGAGAGGCAGCCAGTCTAGTAGTGAAGGGCACAGTCCCTAGAGCATGGCTTCCTGGGTTCCAATGTGTATGTGTGGCAAACAGGACACTCCAGAAGCCAGGATGTGTGTGTTTGTTTATATAGTTTTCCTTTCCAAAGGCATTTCAGGCAGTTTACAGTAAAAGGGCTCTGGACATTGAAGTGGTGAACTGGAAGTTGTAGCCATGCCTGGGAGCAGAGAGCAACATGCTAAACATGAGAAGAATAGGGTTATTCTGATGAAGCTTTCAGTTTAACCCAGTGCATCCAGACAACCAGGGCAACAAGGGCAGCCCAGTGGGTTCCATAATTCTTTCTATCTGATAGATGGAAGGGTACCTCTTCTTCAAGAGACACCCCTGGTACTCCCAATGAGAGCTTTAAAATAACTTGCCAAAATTACATGAGATTTTTAATAATGACTCCAAGGATATAACTAGAGAATGATTCAGTCAGATACTTTGTAAAAAGCTGTGCCATCTTTTTCCTTGGATGGATGGATGGATGGATGGATGGATGGATGGATGGATGGATGGATGGATGGATGGATGGATGGATGCATGGATAACCACCATGTACTTAATAAATGTTTGATTAGTACATCCTTGGCAGAAAGGGAAGTGGGAAGAGTCCTGGCTGAGATCACAGAGAACCATCTTAGTTCTGGTCTTGTATTGCATAAACTTGTATTGCATGTTATACAGTCTTAGGAAAATGATTTTTCCTTATAGGACCTCAGTTTCCTCAACTATAAACCAACATGTTATTTCTCCTAGTAATTAGACTAATAGTAATGATGGGTGATAATTTTTCTAGATTTTCCAGCCCTGACAATCTCTAATTGTGTGGCCTTGAGCCAGTGTTAATTCTCTCTTAGCCTGTTGTCATTGAGAAACATAGGATTATTGTAAGAATTGAAGAAGATAATTCATGCAAACACTTAGCATAGTGCCTGGTAAATAGTCAGTGTTCACTAAATTATTATCAGACAAGAAGACAAAAGTCTATTTTCCATGCTAATCTGATTTTGCAAACCTTGCTCCATCAGTTGTACCCAAAGGTGCTGAAGGAACTGATCTGTGGCCCCGTAAGTTTTCACCTATCCCCTCCCTGAGCTCAAGGAGCTCATTCATTTTATGCATGAAACACTGTAAGTGCAGTGCTTCTGGCCTACAGATTTTTCAAGGGCCTGTACAACTATTTGAGACCTGAAAAAAAAAAACCTCATGCATTGCTTCTATAAAAACAAAAGGACCCTGCAAAATCAGAAATCAATATTTAATTATATATTAATAGCAAATACACACCAAGCATTTTGTATGCATTGTTACTATGTATTATGTATGTATCTATTAAGTACTTTTATGGTTATTAGCACATTTAATCTTCACCATGACTTATTGAGCCCCATTTTATTAATACAAGTGAAGAAACTGAGGCATAGAAACATTTAGAAATTTGTCCAAAGTCACATGTTGCCAGGATTTGAATGCAGGCAGCACAGTGTCTACTCTGAATGTATACTTTGCCATACTGCATCTCAGATATCTGCAAAATGTAGCAATATGACAGTTTTTCGTATTCATAAGAAATGTTTTCCGTTTGGAAATGATTTGTAGGCTGGCTTTTCTCATTCTGTTGGAATTTCAGACTGTGCATAACGATTGCTGAGAAATCAGAGCCTCCCCAAAATTAAATGTTACCCTCACTGAATAACTTCAAAAGCGCAGGAAAAAAATAAAGCCTTTCGCAAAAGATTTGAATAGACATTTCTCAAAAGAAGGCATACTCGTGGCAAACAGGCATATGAAAAGGTGCTCAACATCATTATCATCAGAGAAATGCATATCAAAACTATAATGAGATACCATTTTTACCCCAGTTAAAATGGCTTACATCCGAAAGACAACAAAAACAAATGCTGGTGAGGATGTGGAGAAAAGGAACCCTCGTACACTGTTGGTAGGAATGTAAATAGTTTAACCACAGTGGAGAACAGTTTGGAGGTTCCTCAAAAAGGTAAAAGTTAAGCTACCACGTGATCCAGCAATCCCACTGCTGGGTATATACCAAAAAGAAAGGAAACCAGTCTATCAAAGAGATATCTGCACTCCTATGTTTGTTGCAGCACTGTTTACAATAGCTAAGATTTGGAAACAACCTAAGTGTCCCTCAACAGATGAACAGATAAAGAAAAGGTGGTACATATACATGATGGAGTACTATCCAGCCACAGTAATGAATGAGATTCAGTCATTTGCAACAACGTGGATAAACTGGAGATCATTATGTGAAGTGAAATAAGCCAGGCACAGAAAGAAATATTGCATATTCTCACTTATTTTAGGACTCTAAACATCAAAACAATTGAACTTACGGACATAGAGAGTGAAAGGATGGTTACTAGAGGCTAGAAACAGTAGTGAGAGTTTGCAGGGAAGGTGGGGATGATTAAGGGGTACAAAAAAAATAGAAAGAATGAATAAGACCTACGATTTGATAGCACAATGAGATGACTATAGTTAATAATAACTTAATTACACATTTTAAAATAACTTAAAGAGTATAATTAGATTGTTTGTAACTGGAAGGATAAAAGCTTGAGGGGATGGATACCCCATTCTCTATGATGTGCTTATTTCACATTGCATGCCGGCATCAAAACATCTCATGTACCCCATAAATATATATACCTACTACGTACCCATAAACATTTTTAAAAAGTGAAATGAAAAAAAAATTTCAAATTTTTTTTTATAGCAAAAGTTACATTTTACTTGAGACGAGAAATGCATTTGAATATATTTGATGGGACATTGGTGGACACTCTAAAAGCAGACACACCCAGAGTCTAGGAAGATCTTTAACGGACCCTTCCTGTGCCTGACAAAAACACACAAACAAAACATTCACTTAACCAAGGTACTGAGAATCGATACAGTACAAAGCTCATCACAGGGGTGTTGGAATGCAGAGTAACCAAATAGACCAAATGCTGATGTTCACAAATGAGCTCTCTCTGGCTCTTGGGACAGAAGGCGTGGCTCAAAAGGCAATGCTATGTCTATTGCTAAGTGGGAAGCAAAGCTAGACTCATGTGAAGTCCCTGCCACCTGAGGGAAGAGAGAGCATGGAGGGATAAGGACATTTTTGAGAGTCGCTGACCCTCTGGATTCCCCAGTTCCAGGCACTCCTGTGGGGCTGGCCGCCTGATATTCTGACCTTGTCACTCCCTCTTTTGGTGTGGAGTGTCATTCGTGTCAACATCTCAGTTCTTCCCAGGCAACAGTAGCCTGTGCTCGGCCAGGGTTTCTGGAGGACAGATATGGGCACCTCTTTTTGCAACAACTACTCACGAAAAACCAGCTGAGAGCTATGTTGATTGTCCTCATCAGGTCTGATTTGTTTTAATTACCTAGGCTACTGTCTCAGTTCCCGAGGGCTGCCCTAACGAAGTACCACAAACGGGGCAGATTAAACAACAGGAATTTATTGTCTCACATCTGCAGAAGCTACAAAATCAAGGTCAAGGTGTTGGCAAAGTGAATTCCTTCTGAAAGCTGGGAGGGCAATTTGTTCCATGCCTTTCTCTCAGCTTCTGGTGGTTTGATGTCAATCTTTGGTGCTCATTGGCTTGTAAATGCATCACTCCAACCTCTGCCTTCATCTTCACATGACATTCTACCTGCCTGTGATCTCTGTGTTCAGATTCCCCTTTTGATATGGATACCATTAGGCCCAACCTAATGACCTTCTTGTAACTTGATTACCTTTTTAAAGATCCTTTCTCCAAATAAGATCAAATTCTGAGATTGGGGGCGTTGGGATTTTGACATATCTTTTTTGAGAGAGACACAATTCAACCCAAAACAGATACCTATGTGTTTTAGCTTGTTTTCAAAGCTGGTGTTTGTATGAGAGTTAATTATTCATGTATAAATTTCTGAGATTGTGCATTCAATGTTTTAATGCCCAAAGTATTCACTGTTTCTCTACTCAGCCCTTTAGCCCAAACCCTCTGATAAACTCCGACTGTGTTTTCAAATAAACTCTTTCTCAGCGCTATAGCTCAGTGCCAATTGTGAGCCTCCTCACCCCCAACAGTGGACCACAGGTTGGTGGAGTTGATAAATTTGGCAGCAAACCCCTTTCTCGGTGGGTTTCCCCACAAGAAGCCTGTATCCAGGATGGTGACAAGTGAGGGCAAAATGACTCCCAGAGAGCAGGGTAACAGATTGACATGCTGCTTGCATAGTCCAGGGTTCAAAATTACGAGGTAAGGGTGTACGATAATCATAGCTGAAGTTGTTTTGGAGAATTCTGAAACTACCAATTGAGATGGGTTTGGAGTGTGGTGTCGTGTACTGCATTTATCTCATCTGTAGAGCTTGACAGTTCCTGAGCAGATTAACACAGTTGGAAGATGTACTGGAAGAAGCATGGAGCTGAATACAAAGCAGCAATGCCTGTTCTGCAGTGACTAGGAGAAAAGGCAAGTTCGTATTCAGGCCCAATTAGCTTGGTACACAGCTAATACTGTCCAGCTGGGCATACTGTGTCCCAGGACTAAGGAATGGCAATCGTGGGTTATTTGGAAGATTCAACGTCTGCTGGCTAAGAAAAGTAGATGTGGATGAAAGGTTGGTGCACTGAGGGACGTATAAACTCCTAGATCCCAGGTCTTCATTAATCAGGTTTTGGGTTGCTATTTGGGAATGAGAACTATAGATGAGATCATCAGCTTTTCCAAGAGAAGTTAAAAATCAGGAATTTTATTAACATAAAATTTCTAATTTTAAAAATGTTGGCTACTATTTTGGTTTTTGTGTTTTGTTTGTTGGTTGGTTGGTAGATTGGTGGGTTTTAAGATTGAGCAAGCCAAAGAATACATGTCAGTGGGCCACATGTAGCCATTAGGCTGCTACTTGGGACTCCTCTTCAAAAACCATCTTCTGCTTCAAAATATTAAAATCTAATGTATTTTAACTCAGCAACCAGCTAGATAGCTGAAGTGGTCTGTCTCTGTGTCCCCACCCAAATCTCATTTTGACTGGTAATCCAAATTGTAATCCCCATGTGTTGAGGGAGGGACCTCATGGGGAATGATTGGATCATGGGAGCAGTTCCCCCATTCTGTTCTTGTGACAGTGAGGTCCTTTGAGAGCTGATGGTTTTATAAGGGGCTTTCCCCCTCTTCACTCTGCACTTCTCTCTCCTGTCACCATGTGAAGAAGGACATGTTTGCTTCCTCTTCCACCATGATTGTAAGTTTCCTGAGGCCTCCCCACCTATGCAGAACTGTGAGTCAATTAAACCTTTTTCCTTTATAAATTTCCCCATCTTGGTATTTCTTTATAGCAGCATGAAAACAAACTAATACAGTAGCTATTCTTTACTCCTGCCTTACTCTTTTAGGTTGAGCAAATTCACACCATCAGTAAGATTACTTAGTTCTTGTTATTTGTAAATTTGAAAACCACATATCCATCTGTTAGCTTTAGGAAATCTGAATCTAAAAACATGCAGCAGTAAACCATTAGGGGGTGTGTGGGTCTCCACAGTATCTTGTAGACATGTGCCTGCACCTACCTCACCAAGACAGCTGCTCACTTCACACCTCCCTAATGAGACAGTTCTGTGTGACACCCACAAGGGCAGTGGAAATTGGGGAACCTCAAGCCTTTTGTTGTGATCACTATTATTATTATCAGCATCATTATTAGAACAGTGATAATAATAGCTTTCCATCACTAATTGTCTTCATATATTATGCCACCTCTGTTAAGCCTATTGTTGAAGGTAATCTGCACAGTAGCCTGCAAAGGTAGGTGCTGCTGTCTCTGTTTCCAGGTGAGGAAGCGGACTTAGTCACTGAATCGCGCAGGGAGTTAATATGATAGATCAGGGAATTTAAGCTATTTCTCAGAGGTTTTATAGTTTTTTCTTTTTTTTTTTTTTTTTTTTTACTTCATAGTTCACTGGGGAGGTGGAGGGGATATGCCCCTATAATTTTGCATTTTAAAAATTTTTGTAAAAGTGTACAAGTAAAGCTAACTTCTTTAGAGATACTAGCAACATTTCAAGTCAAAACAAACCAAAAAGAAAAAGAGAAGAGAAAGAAAAGAAAAATAGAAGCGTTTCTTATTATGTTACTATCTAGTCTAATACTTCATGGAAAGGAAAGCCAAAAGAAGGTCACCTGCTGCCTGAGAAGAGTTGGCAGTAGCTGGGATCTCAGTTATCAGTCAGCTCTCAAGATTGAGCCTGCCTGAGGCAGCCAGCATGGAAATGTGTTCACACATACAAAACTGATGAATTTTACAAAGTGGGGATTTGAAAATCCAAGAAGTTCAGATTAGAATGTAACAAATGGAGAGGGACTCCGCATGACTAAAATAGATGGAGCACAGAGTATCCTCCTACAGAAGAAGGGAAGAAACAATGCAGCACATCAGGAAGATAAATACCTCCTGCCTTCCCTTTCCAGGTCCAGGGAGAAGTGAGTCATGGACCATGCCAGAAGAGACTGTTGCCTCCCTGTCAGGCTCCGATACTTGCAGTTGGTAGCCTCCACTTTGGTAGGAAATGAGTGTGCATTAAGCATCATTTCCGCCCAAATTATTTTTATTATTATTTCAAAACAAACCTGGAAGTTCCACCTTGGAGCAACTTGTTTTAATATTTTGTGGACATCTTAAGTCAACAGCTTCACTGGTTGGGTCCAAATCCACAGTTGGACACTCCTTCAGCTGTACATTCTAAAGAGCTGATTTCACAGAGCCGTTTTACATCAGTGAGTGATTATGTTTGATTGAAACAAAATAAAGGAGAAGTTTTCTATGTCAATATTATGTTCCTACTTAGAGAAAATTGAAAATAGAACTTGAGAAGGCAAGGACCTTAAACTAAATGCAGAAGCTCATGAGTGAGAATTTTTCCATTCCTGATTTTTTTTCCAGGTAAAAGAGTCACTTAATTAATATGTACAAGGTGATCACTGTGTCCTCAGAACTATCCTGGAATTCCATTACGAATAAAAAACAGTTCCTGCCTTTGGGTAGCTTTTCACAAATCAAAAGTCACTGAGTAAACTCCATGGACAGCTACTTGTACAGTGTGTTGCGCTAGGTTTGGGGATGGGGGTAAAAATAAATCTAATGCTGGCTGCGCACGATGACTCACGCCTGTAATCCCAGCACTTTGGGAGGCCGAGGCGGGAGGATCATGAGCTCAGGAGATTGAGACCATGGCTAACACGGTGAAACCCCGTCTCTACTAAAAATACAAAAAATTAGCTGGGTGTGGTGGCAGGCGCCTGTAGTCCCAGCTACTCGGGAGGCTGAGGCAGGAGAATGGTGTGAACATGGAAGACAGAGCTTGCAGTGAGCTGAGATCGCGCCACTGCACTCCAGCCTGGGTGACAGAGCGAGACTCCGTCTCAAAAATAAAATAAAATTAAATTAAAAATAAATAAATAAAGCTAATGCTTATTCTACAACTGACTTGCTGCCTTTCAAGTGAGTTCCTGGGTCTCAGGTTCCTCACTTGTGGAAGGCAGAATAACAGTTCCTTCCTTGTACATCTCATAGGGACGTCGTGTATATCACACAGAATAATGTCTGTGCAGCCCTCTGAAATCATTATGCAGTCCCCATCCTTAAGAAACCTGCTTTGAGGTCAGGGATACATGATAAAGAAATGTAAAATGACCAGAGAAGACCCCTGGGTGGTCTGTGTTCAAGTACCAACTGTTTGGTGGTTGACTTCAAATGCCATTGGAAAGAGAAGCTAAAAATGGAACTGTTTGGTAAAAGTATGGATTTTTCAAAATATTTAGACATTTCGTGTTTTATAGCAACTCCGTATCTGCCATCCACATGTGTTGAAATTGATGCGATGAACATTCTTCACCATGTATCCTGAGGAAGGCCCGTTCCATTAGGATTCCCCCAAAGGCAGTCTAGCTGCTTGGGCTTCAGCGTGGCATACAGAATATGGAGGGAACTTTGGGGAGGGGCCCCTACCAGTACCCCAATGTATACCTCAGTGCCATGCTAAGGGATTCACCTAACTCCTTGGGAAAGGCTATTTCCTACCTTTGATTAACTATGTACCTTTAAATTTTAGAGTAGGTCTTGGATCTATGCACCTGTATGAGTATGGTGATTATCTAGCTTTTAATCTGATTCCACCTGCCACAGGCAAGTGAAAATGGAGCTTAAGGTACCTGGGGAAAATGTGTGAGTTATGATGGTTGCTTTCTAAATATAAAGGGAAATGTTCCTTATACCAAATTTCATATTCCAGAGAATATGCAGACATTATACATTAATTTAATAAGATCACAATCCCAGAAAAGAGATAATGTGACTTACTAGCTCTTTAAAAGGTTTGGTGACTTGTGTAAACCATTGCACTCATTGTGGATCCCACCATCCATGGTTCACAGCCCAAAGGGAATGTAGTTTGACTACGTCATGGTTTACATTTTCAGTTTGTGAAGAATAAATGATTGAGACTGAGTCCCAGCTGGTCTCCAGGATATACATATTTCCGTGGAAAACTGAAAGAGCACAGAAACCAAATGTAGAGATAGCAGACAATTTTAGCTGCGTAGTTCAGTTTCCATCAGGCCTGTTTTGGTCTATTATAGACCTGACCATGAGAACAAAAGCATCTTCTCTCACCAGACTAACAGCTGTTTCTCTCTTCTAGTGTTCTGTTTCCTGTGGTGGTGGAGTGCGGATTCGCAGTGTCACATGTGCCAAGAACCATGACGAACCTTGCGATGTGACAAGGAAACCCAACAGCCGGGCTCTGTGTGGCCTCCAGCAATGCCCGTCTAGCCGGAGAGGTCTGAAACCCAACAAAGGCACTATTTCCAATGGAAAAAACCCACCAACACCTGAGCAGGACCCCGCAAAGCCCGTCCCTCTACCTACATCCAGGCCCAGAATGCTGACCACACCCATAGGGCCTGAGTCTATGAGCACAAGCCCTGCAGCAATCAGCAGCCCTCGTCCTACCACAGCCTCCAAAGGAGACATGGGTGGGAAACAGTGGCAAGATAGCTCAACCCAACCTGAGCTGAGCTCTCGCTATCTCATTTCCACTGGAAGCACTTCTCAGCCCATCCTCACTTCCCGATCCGTGAGCATTCAGCCAAGTGAGGAAAATGTTTCCAGTTCAGATGCTGGTCCTACCTGGGAGGGAGGCCTTGTAGCTACAACAAGTGGTTCTGACTTGTCATCTTCCCGCAACCCTATGACTTGGCCTGTGACTCCATTTTACAATACCTTGACCAAAGGTCCAGAAATGGAGATTCACAGTGGCTCAGGGGAAGACAGGGAACAGCCTGAGGGCAAAGATGAAAGCAACCCTGTAATATGGACCAAGATCAGAGTACCTGGAAATGACGCTCCAGTGGAAAGTACAGAAATGCCACTTGCACCTCCACTGACACCGGATCTCAGTGGGGAGTCCCCGTGGCCAACCTTCAGCACAGTGATAGAAGGACTGCTCCCCAGCCAAAGGCCCAGTACTCCCAAAACTGACACACCCAGAGTTGAGGGGATGGTTACTGAAAAGCCAGCTGACACTCTACTCCCTCTGGGAAGAGACCACCAGCCAGAACCCTCAGGAAAGACAGCAAACCATAGCCATCTGAAACTTCCAAACGACATGAATCAAACAGAAAGTACTGAACCAGTCCTGACTGAGGAGGATGCAACAAGTCTGATTGCCGAGGGCTTTTTGCTGAATGCCTCCAATTACAAGCAGCTCACAAACGACCACGGCTCTGCACACTGGATTGTCGGAAACTGGAGCGAGGTAAGACATTTCCTATCCAAGGCCTGGTGTTAATGGAAAAAAGCTAGGAGTGTTAAATTCATATGAAAATTTCAAAATGAACTTGCATTAAAATATATTCTGTGAAAACAAAAGGAATCAGTCAGACCATGCCCTCACCTCCCTCCTTACCCCCCTAACTCTCCAAATGGAAAAAATAAAATTATATAAATTATATAACTTGTAAAGTTTTATAGATATATTGTCTAGCTTTTAATCTGGTTCTACCTGCCACAACCAAATGAGAGTTCCTGCCTTGTACATTTCATAGGGATATTGTGTATATCACACAGAATAATGTCTGTGCAGCCCTTTGAAATCATTATGCAGTCCCCATCTTTAAGAAACCTGTTTTGAGGTCAGGGATACAAGACAGAGAAACGTAAACTGAACGGTGAAGACCCCTGGGTGGTCTATGTTCAAGTGCCAGCTGTTTGGTGGTTGACTTAAAATGTCATTGCAAAGGGAAGCTAAAAATTTATATATAGGGAAGGAGAACAAATGCAGTGAGATATACTGAAACGTACCCTGAACTAAGCCAGGAAGCCTGGGCAGTCGGCTGTGTAATCACGGCAAATTCATCTATCTTTCTGAGCCTTTTTTTTTTTTTTTTTTTTTTTTTTTTTTGCCTACAGAATGATAAGGCAAGTGTAGATTATCTCTAATGTTCCTTCCAGCTATAAACTGCAATGATCCTATGATGAAGGACGACTGAAAAGGCCTGAGTTCACATTTCAATAAAAAATATAGTTTTGAGACGTGGTTTAAAATTGTGAAGTAATCACAGATAGAATGGAAACCTAAGACAAAACTTGTTAAAACAATTGTATAGCTCACCATATCAGTGATTTTTTTTTCTTTTCTTTTTGGTTTGTTTGAGTGCTTGCTTTTAAAAAATTCATTTTGGCTTATTGAAAGAATTGTAATATAGAGAAAGAAGAAAATAAGCATGATGACATCATGCTAGCCCCTATTTTCATGCTCCAGAAATTTGGCTAGATATTTGTCTTTCCATTTCTAGAACTAATTACATCCTTTGAAACATCAAAATCATGTCTCACCTATTTGAAATCTGAATATGCAGTATACAAACTTGTCAATATAATGTAACAATGCAAAAGAGGACTTTGAGGCAAAGTAATCACATGTTCAAATCATTCAGCATTTTTATGACATTTCATGACTCATCTCCCCAGCTAAAGGGAAGTAAACTATTAGCAGCTAATATAAAAATAGCAATTTTAAGTATAACAATTTATAAAACACGTAATTTACAAACCATTTTCACAGGTAGTCTCTTATTTTTCCCTTTTGATGGTCCTGATGAGTAGGTAAGTGTCTCACTGATACCAATTTACAAATAGAAAAAGAGATTTGTAACAGTTAACTGATTTCTCCAAAGACACAGTTGGATGACGAACCTTCTATCTCTTCCCACTCTGATCTGCTATCTCTCTAGTGGATTTTAGCACCAACTGACAACTATACAAAATTCTTTTATATAAATTAATCAACATCATTGGTCATGGAATTGACTAGAAGCAATAAATAGGTAAACTCAAACCATCTCCAAAATTTCTTGCATTAAATAACATAATTGTTTGCATTTGAGCTATGTTTTCACTTTGATTTATGTTTGATTTCTAAAATGAGTTATCACATTTTCTGTCATCTTATCATCTCCATTTAGAGGTAAAGAATTCTGATTCAGAGATAGAGAAGATTTTCATGCTTACAGTAAGCCAATTTGTTGAAGGAAGGAGATGAATGGGTCTCATGACTCCTGACATTTCAGTCCTGTTTCTTTCCTAATCAGTTTCTTTCCTAAACATGCATCAGGCTTTATAAGCATGATTTTATGCTAATGAGCATAAATTCTCTCATTTAATCCTTACCACGGTCCCAGGAGATTGGTAGTATTTTCCCTATTTCAGAGGCAAGGAAACTAAGCTGAGAGAATTTAAGTGGCTAGCCAGAATTGTACAAACCTGTGAGCTACGGGGATTTGAACTCAGACAGATGGACTTCAGAACCCATGACCCCTGGCTCTGCAAATCAGAAAATATTACCATCCTCTGTGTCTTTGATTTTATTTGTTTCTTCTTTGGTCATATTACATATGAAAATAATGCCAGTTATGTGGTGGCCTTGGGTAGACAAATGAGAAAATCACATAGTTCACAAGAAAGTTCTTTAAAATAACGTTGAGGCCACTCATGGTTACTTGAGTTCACAGGGGCGAATTGTCCCTCTATTACCACAGTGGGTCCAGGCTACTTGTTTTGAAACAAAATGGATCTGTTTAGGTGTTTTTGAAGTGATAGCGTTCGGATTCCCCCAAAGGCAGTCCAGCTACTTGTGCTTCAGCATGCCCTGCAGAATGCGGAGGGAACACTGAGGAGAGGCACCTGCCAGCACCTGTCAAACAGTACTCTCAAGATATATATTTTCTTCCTAAATCATGGTATCCCTAAAGGGCAGATAAGCAGGACTACTGTCTTCCTTCAGTCGACGCGGTTTAGACAGTGTGTGACTTCTGTGGACTGAAAAACAAAGAAAACAAGTTGTAGAAGTGGAGGCAACTAATTAATTTGTATTTTGATATTTAGTTAATGGCAGTAAGGTCTGAAAGCACTTACAATTAATGACACTGTGGGCCATGAGAATAAAACAGCCTAGGTCAAACAGAATAGGAAAGAGTAGACGATAAAAGGCATACGTGTAGGATTGATATCAGAACCATTAAAATACAAATGACATGTGTGCGTATGCATATGTAATTAGAAATCACACTTGCCTACACTCGCACACATTAGGAGGGCTAGGCTTCTGTAACAAATAAAACCCAACAAGTAATGGCTCACCAGAAGAGATGTTGACTTCTCAGTCATGTGGCAATACAAGGTGATTCCAGTCTGCAGTGCTGATGGTAGAGGATGGTGCAGTCATTGGGGAACCCAGGCTGACAATGGCTCTACCACCTTCCCATCATCAAATTTGCCCCGGGGTCACCATCCCAGTCAATCAGAAAGGGAAAAGAGCATAGAGGCACTCCTGCAGGAGGTTGTATGCCCCAAGCCTTGAAGTGCGACAAATCACTTCTGCCTACATTCCGTTGTCTAGAACTAGGTCACATGATCAAACCAAACTCAAGGAAGCTGGGAAATGCAACCCAATTATGTGCCCAGAAGAAGTAAAAGGATCATGGCAAATACCTAGCACTCTCTGTCGCTGACTGTAGGGAGCCTATTCCGAAGCAATGAGGATTTTGACCTGTTGGGAGGTTATTCCAATAGTCCAGATGAGGCATGAGAACTATAAGAAGAATGTTCAGGATGAAGAGGGGAAAATATATCTGATATATATTTGAACTTAAAATCAGGGTTTGTAAATAATTGGATATGGGGAAGGAAGAAGAGAGAGGAGAAGAGAAGGAGTCTGTCACTGACTCATTGACTTTTTTTTGAGACAGGGTCTCACTCTGTCACCCAGGTTGGAGTGCAGTGGTTTGATGATAGCTCATCGCAGTCCTGAACTCCTTGGCTCAAGCAATCTTCCCACCTAAGTCTTCTGAGTAGATAGGAACAGGTGCCAACCACTGCACCCAGATAATTTTTTTATTATTTTTTGCAGAGATGGGAATCTTGTTATGTTGACCAGGCAAGTCTGGAACTCCTGGCCTCAAGCAAAATTCTGCCTCAGCCTCCCGAAGTGCTGAGATTATTGGCATGAACCACTATTCAATTTGGGTTTTTGGCTATTCCATTTGAATTGACTGTCATTGGCTATTCAATCTGAATCAACTATTTAATTTGAATTTTTGTTTGCTGGATGGTGCTCCTATGAACTGAAATTGTCTCTAAAAACAAAATGGTTGTATGATGATCCAGATATTAGTTTATTTCCCATCCTCTTATCTTTTCATTCATCACCAAAACCCAGAGCAGCTGTGGAATTATGGAATTTAAGTGTGTTTTAATTATTTTGTCTTGAGAATATTTAATACATGTTAATTAATTGATAAATGTTAATTGATTTAAAGAGACATTACTATATCCATGCAAACTAAGCCAAAATAAAGTATACATCAACTATGATTACTGTTTGAGCTCAAAGGTTAATTAACACGTTTTGATTATAGTAAATCAAAATACAAAGAATTAATTCTATCTCAAACGTCAGTATCTGACTTTGAGAGAAATAAACTATTATTGAATACATTATAGCTCACAAAAAAAAAAAAAAACAAAAAAAAACCTGGCAACAGCAGTGGAACCATTAACAGCTATTAATTCCTGGCAGTTTGGCTGGAAAAAGAATATTGGCTCAGATTCTAGAGTTTTCAAAGCTGTAAGGACTATTACTAGAATAGAGCTCCACATTCGGCAGGAGTCCCCCCTTGTGACAGGGCCTGGTGCCTGCTCCCTTTGTGCATGTTTTGAGAGAAAATGTTTAATAAATAGAACTGAAGGCCAGCACAGTAGCTCACACCTGTAATCCCAGCACTCTGGGAGGCTGAGGTGGGTGGATCAGTTGAGGTCAGGAGTTCGAGACGAGCCTGGGCAGCATGGCGAAACCCTGTTTCTACAAAAAATATAAAAATTAGTCAGGCGTGGTGGCATATGCCTGTAGTTCCAGCTACTCAGGAGCCTGAGGCATGAGAAACACTTGAATCCGGGAGGCAGAGGTTGCAGTAAGCCAAATTCGAGCCACTGCACTCCAGGCTGGGTGATAGAGTGACACCCTGTCTCAAAAAATAATAATAATAAATAACTGTCAGAGATGTCATGGTTCAGAATGAAAAGTCTGAGTTTTGAGTTCCTCACTGTCCTTGATTTTTATTTCTGCCTATTCCTGAAGCTATTTCTTTGGGGTTGCCTCTCTCCATAATGAGTCACTTATCTCCCATTCACCACATCTTAGAGCCCGTAGAATCACCATTTATATCAATTTTCCTCTGTCCTACAGAAAAAGACATTGTAATCGTTTTTCAAGTCAGTGTCACCTCATCATTCCTGTCCTCTCTTCTTTATGTCCGTTGTTAGTCTAAGGCCGAGTGGTTTCTAATCTGATGGTAGGAGGAATTTACAGATGAAGGAAGATGCTTTTGTTTGTTACAACAATGTGGGGAAGGGGCTGCAACTAGCATTCAATGTCTGAGAGGCATGAATGATAAAAGTTTCGTGACATTCAGCAAAGTCCCTTATAAGGAAGAATTGTTGGGTCCCAAATGCCAATGGTGCCCAACAGATGAGAGTGAAGGACCTCAGTTACTACTCCTGCTTAGAACACCTGCCCTTGCCTCCTTGCTGGTCTACACACCTCCAGCCTCTCCCTTCTCCTATCTTTTCCACACACCGTTGCACAAGACATGAGTCTGCCAAATTCATCCTCCAAAAAGCTATTCTAATCATTCCAAACTCCTGCTCATAAGTCTTTGATATCTCCTCATTTCATACTTGTTCAGATAAAATCTACTGTAACCCAATATCCAACAGCCTTCCCAGGCTTACATAATCAAGCTTTCAAAACGTACTGGCTCCTACTTTTCTTCATCCATGCTAAGCTTCAACAGCTCAGTTGCCTTAAACCTCCTGCCTCTCCCAGTCTGGGGTCTCTGTTCATGCTGGTTCCTCTCCCTGGAACTTCCTTCCCCTTTTCATCTGCCGTTCTAAATCCTACCTGTTCAGGATCAAGCTTTGAGCCTGATCTTACACAAAGCTTTTCCTGATCCCTAAAACAGGAAGTGATTTATAAAGTTCCTTGGGTGTGATCTGAAATCGCTCTTGCAAAGTCCTCCTGCCTTCTGGCCTATGGGAGTCTGTCCACAGCCCCATTGGACACAGCACATTCCTTTAATTGTGTTTTCAAATACTAAGTAATTGATATAAAAGCTGAGCTAACACTATAAGTAGGTATAAACCTTGAAGCCAGACTTTCTGGGGTTTAGTCCTGACTCAGTAAATTACCAGCTGTACATCCTCACTCTACCTCATTTCCCTCATCTATGAAATGAGGATGATGATAATGCCCAACTCATATGACTTAGGAGATAAAAGGAATAACTCTGTGTAAGGTACTCAGAAGAATGTCGGGCACATAGGAAGTACTCAGTGTTTGCTCTGATCCATATTTACAAAACAGTGAACTTCAGTGATATGCAGCGTGCATGGGTATGGCTCTTATTTTGATAGGGACTCACCTGTCATTGAATTGCCTCATCATTCAGTCAGATCCCTTGGGCCAGTCAGTTAACTGTAAACTGTGGTCGTATAGAATGGAAGTGACAGCACAATTTTCCACAGCATTTCAGAGCAGTGTTCATATGGTGCTGATGTGACCCCGAGCATCATTTCCAGTTCTGAACACCTGGACACTGACCCTTGACTTGGTTAGTCAGTCACCACAGGGTCACTGGGTGTAATGAGCCCTCATCCTCCAGCAGGCCAGCCCAGGTTTACTTTCATAGCAGAGGCAGGGGTCCAAGAGCAAGAATGGAAAGCACCAACTCTTGAGAACTGGAACAGCATCATCCACTGCATTCTGTTGGCCAAAGCAAGTCAAAAGAACAGCCCTGATTCAAGAGCTGGAGAAATAAATTCCACCTCTGGATGAGAGAAGCTACAAAGTCCCCTTGCAAAGAGCATGGGTTTAAGGAAGTATGAATGACGTAGGCCATTAGTGCAATCAATCTATAGCACTTCAGCTGTTATCTCTATTACCTAGATACATAATATGATACAAAGGAGAAAGTGCTAGGAACTTAACAAAAGAAATCAAATCCTAAAGAATTTTAAGGAGGAGAATATATTACCTCTATAAATGACCCACTTGGAAAAGATGATGATGTAGTAGAAAATAATTTCTACTTTTCTCTTTCTGTGATCTACAGATTATCTACCTAAGAACTCTATTATGTTATATATGTGTTATAACACAAGAACGTGCACAAAATGAAACATAAAATTATATGGAGAGTGAAGGCCGGGCATGGTGGTTCATGCCTGTAATCCCAGCACTTTGGGAGGCCAAGGAGGGCAGATCACCTGAGGTCAGGGGTTTGAGACCAGCCTGGTAAATATGGTGAAACCCTGTCTCTGCTAAAAAATACAAAAGTTACCCAGGTGTGGTGGCACGCACCTGTAATTCCAGCTACTCGAGAGGCTGCGGCAGGAGAATTACTTGAACCTGGGAGGCAGAGGTTGCAGTGAGCCAAGAACATGCCACCGCACTCCAACCTGGGCTACAGGGCAAGACTACATCTCAAAAAAAAAAAAAAAATTATATGGAGAGTGAAGATACAGCAAGAGAAACATAAGTCTGGTCTTTATTTACAGCCTATCAAACCTTAAGCATGTCATAGATGGAACCTCCACCCTGTCTTTTTTTAGTTCAGCACTGTGTTTTGCTCATCCAGAAACAGCGCCTTTTAATGAGGATGAGCAGCGGAGAGGGGATGCAAGAAAAATCAGTTACAGGAAAGAATCAGGTACATAAAAGGGAACAAATTACGTGGTGGACATTTGCATCGTTTTCAAAGTGACCCCCTGCTAAACCTGAGATATTTAAGAATTATAAACAAACAAAAACACTTTGAGGGGAACGAGCTGTATGTGTGGCAAAAGGCGACTGAATTCTTCACCACCAGTGGATCAAGGGATGAAAAGCATCATGCTATAACATCTTTCTAACTCCAAGTGTGATCTGAGGACCAACAACATCGGCAGCACCTGGGAGCTTGCTAAAAGGCACAATCGCCTCCCCTCCCCAGATCTACTGAATCAGAATCTGCATTTAGCAAGGTCCCCAGGTGATTCATATGGTCCCTAAGGTTTGAGGAGCACTACTGTAACAAATATTGTTCTGAGTTTTAGAGACAGAAAACCCTTTGGGCTGGTCAGTTCTGAAAGCCTGTCTGTTCATCTACACCATAATGATACCAGTCTACAATGCAGGTTTGTCATGGAGGGAAATAGGTGAGATAGTATCCTTCAGTGTTAGAGAGGAGAGGCAAGGGGCAGACACCTAGACCTGACATCCACTGTGAACAGCATTGGTAGGAAATGTGGCAGCTTCTCTGCAGCCCCCTGGGCAATCATGCCAGGATAATTAATTTTTTTTTTTTCTTTTGAGACAGGATCTCACCCTGGCACCCAGGCTGGAGTACAGTGGTGCAATCATAGCTCACTGCAGCCTCAAATTCCCAGGTTCAAGCAGTCCTCGCCACCCAGCCTCCTAAGTAGCTAGGAATGCAAGTACACAACACCACACCTGGCTAATTTTTAAATTTCTTTAGAGATGGGTTCTCCCTATGTTGCCCAGGTGATCTGAAACTCCTGGGCTCAAAGGATCCTCCTGCCTCAGCCTCCCAAAGACTGAGGCATGAGCCACTGCACCTGGCCTGCCAGGATAAGTTTTAAAGGGAAGCAAATTTCCATTTGCATTGAATTTTTCTTCCACATACAAATCAGGGTTTCTCAACCGTGGTTGGTTGTTAAAATCAGCTGGGGAGTTATTTTTAATACTGAGCATCCCTGGGTCCTACCCCAAGAGATTCAGATTAATTTGTGTGGGTGGGGTGTCCCAAGTGTTGGTAATTTTTAAAAAGCTCTTTGGGCAGTGTTAGTGAGCAGCCGGGACTGAGAACTCACTCCAGGATCCCAGCGATGGGGCATGTGTGGGAAGGTGACACTCAGCCTCTGTCATCTCTCTCCTTCCCTGCCACAGTGCTCCACCACATGTGGTCTGGGGGCCTACTGGAGAAGGGTGGAGTGCAGCACCCAGATGGATTCCGACTGCGCGGCCATCCAGAGACCTGACCCCGCAAAGCGATGCCACCTCCGTCCCTGTGCTGGCTGGAAAGTGGGAAACTGGAGCAAGGTAACTTATCAGGCTTGGCAGAGTCTTGGAGGTAGAGAAGGTGGGGATGGGTTGGGGAGGGAATCTTACATAAGCACTTGCCAAAGTCAGTTTTTTTTCTACCTTTCTGTTTCCCTTTTGCGTCTTATAAAATCAGGGATGAGTAAATCATGGGCATTACCATAGGCCTACTTCAAGTTACACAAAAGTCTTAGAAGTACAGTTTTTATTAACCCACATGTGGTAACCCACCTGTCCTTTCTCTTATAAGGTAAACCAGAAAAGTTAAGTTTGGGTTATCAATTGCTTCTCCAGCATGCAATGCTATTTCTATATTACTTCAATTTAGCATTTTAATGAATAATCCTATATTATCACATATATAATTAAATCATGAATCACCTGTGCTTTACAAAGCAAATACACAGTTTAATCTTCCAGACCCAAAATGAAAAGAAAGCTGAGATATAAAGAATAATTGATCTTTAAAAGCGTACTCCCTGCACTGATCTTATTTATTTTTATTTTTATTTTTTTGAGACAGATTCTCGCTCTGTCACCCAGGCTGAAATGCAGTGGCATGATCTTGGCTCACTGCAACCTCTGCCTCCCGGCGTGATCTGGGCTCACTGCAACCTCTGCCTCCCGGGTTCAAGCGATTCTCATGCCTTAGCCTCCTGAATAGCTGGGATTACAGGCACCCACCACCAGGCCAGGCTGATTTTTGTATTTTTAGCAGAGATGGGGTTTCACCATGTTGGCCAGGCTGGTCTCCAACTCCTGACCTCAAGTGATCCACCTGCCTTGGCCTCCCAAAGTGCTGAGATCGCAGGTGTGAGCCACCACACCCAACCATACTGATCTTTTTAAAGTGCAATTTTACCATCTTTGCTAATCTTACTGTGATTACTAATTTTGCTGTGCTGTCTGCATAGTTCCTTGTGAAAAGAATGTATCAGGTTTTCAGATTAGTTAGCCTTGGTACTTTGAGACACTAAGTAGGCCTGATCTGCTTGTCATGGCTGGACTAGGGCTTAGCCAGCCCTTGGGGGATAATTCAGGGCTATGAGACACTGGTCAGCGGCGAGATTGAAGGCCAGTTGGCAGATAGGGAGTACAGAGGTGTGAACTGTGCATATACCTGTTTGCCATACATGCTCAACCCTAGGAAGCCTGGTTGACCCCTGTCTTCTCTCCAGGGAGATGGTTCCTCTTGATAGCTGAGACACAGGAGAAAGGAAAAGAAAGAACTATCCAAGAGGTTTAGGGAAGATGATGTCACCTCTAGACATTTGTTTCTTCATCTAGTGAAGAGCTCATGTCCCCAGACAAATAGGACCTAGAGGTGTTGCACTGGGCATTTCTGTCTCTGGTTCTCCTGGCTGACTTGACATCAGACAGGAACATGGGATGCTCCTGTCTGATGGTTGGTCTTTAGGACCCTTTCCCAAAGCAAGGCTCTGGTCTTTGGAAGAGAGGGGCTGTGAGGCTACTCCTTGAGAAAATTACCACCTTCTTTCTCCTTCTATATCATTTTTCTTTCAAGAATCAATACTGGTCTTTTTTATTTCTCTTCCAACTCATAACAAACTCAGGATCCAACAAGGACTGAAAGTTTGGCTACAACTTCTCTTCCATATCCAGAGAAATCTCAAGAAATATCTCATATACCTGAGCTTGCCGAATGTTGACCAAGTCCTAAAGTTCCACTTTCCTCTCACTGGGAATAATCATTTTGTTGGAAATTACATGGCTCATGAAAAGGACAGATGTGTGAAATAGCTTGCGTTTTGAAAAGGTCAGCTCCAGCCTGAGGGACTCTAGCCAGTGCAAACTCTGGATGAGAGATCAGCAAGCTCATCTCTGGGGTCTGGCCTCCTAAGGAAAGCCTGGCTTGACTCATTGCCTGGACCATAGGGTCTCTCTCATGCCTCTCTCTCTCTCTCATGGCCTATAGGGTTGCGGATATATTGATGAATCTCTGTAGTGCCCTGAGTGGTTTTGTAGGAGTTATTTCCAACACATCATCAAATTCAGCTAGAATGAGGTAACTGCTATATCTAAAATCTAATCCTCAAAATTACTCTATTCCTACCAGTAAAGAAAGTGTCTCTTTTGTTAGATAATAGATAAACCTTATATCAAAGATACTATTTAACTACTGATTGTCAGTTGCCCTGATTTTTGTTTTTTCTGACTACTATTAAGGGTATTGCATACATCAGCAGTCCCTAACCTTTTTGGCGATAGAGACCAGTTTTGTGATCTCTACAGAATTCTTTTCCATGGACTGGGGAAATGGTTTTGGGATGATTCAAGCATGTTATATTTATTGTGTACTTTATTTCTGTTATTATTACACTGCAATATATAATGAAATAATTACACAAGTCACCGTAATGTTGAGTCAGTGGGAGCCCTGAGCTTGTTTTTCTGCAACTAGACAGTCCCATCTAGGGGTGATGGGAGACAGTGACAGATCATCAGGCATTAGATTTTCATAATGAGTGTGCAGCCTAGATCACTTGCATGCACAGTTCACAATAGGGTTTGCATTTCTATAAGAATCTAATACTGCTGCTGATCTGACAGGAGGTCGAGTTCAGGCAGTAATGTGAGAGATAGGGAGCAGCTGTAAATACAGATAAAGTTTTGCTTGCTCACCTGATGCTCACCTCCTGCTGTGCAGCCTGATTTCTAACAGGCTGAGATATAACAGACTAGGGATTGGGAACCCCTGGCATACATGGCTTGTCTTTCATAGAGATATTAACTTAAATTTTATGTCAAATCTTGATTATTGTGACCCCTTTTTATAATTAATATTTTTTTCAAGATGGAGTCTCACTTTGTCACCCAAACTGGAGTGCAGTGGCCCAGTCACAGTTCACTCCAGTCTCAACCTCCTGTGCTTAAACAATACTCCTGCCTCAGCCTCAAGTAGCTGGAGACCCCTTTTTCATATGGATGTCTGAAGTCCACATCATGTGCTAGGAAAGATTTGAAGGCCTTCCCTCTCAGCTTCATTAATTCTGATAGGCCTTTTATGCTCTCTTTGTGACAGACCTCCAAAATCTAGAGCAGGAAAGAGGATCCCTGGTTTTGCCTTTAAATATCCAGAGAGTTTAGATTCTGCCAAATTGATCATTTGCCTTTTCACAGATATTTTCTCAGAAAGAAAAATTCTAATTTTACCTGGAATTTTCTGCATTATTCCAGCAATCTCTCCTCCAGATCCAGAAACACTTTAATTCTCGTAGGATGACAGGGTATGTTGCAGCCTCACCTGAACCCACAGGTATCATACCTGAGGCATCCAGGTTACTCACCAAGAACTTCTACCACTGTGATTGCGGTCTGGATTGCAATTGTTTTACTGGCTTATTTCTCTAATACCATACTTCTTGATGAAGCCTGATAGAACTGCTCTGAACATTTTCTCATATACATGTGTCAAGTTTATGACTATAGTAAAGGTCATGTTGCAGTCCGAAGGGAGTGGGTGGATGAGCAGAAAGAACACTCGGAGGCCGTAGGCTGGTGAAAGATTATTTTATTCAGCACCAACTCTCCTCAGCAGCTTTCTCACACTGCCCGCCCCGTCTCGGCTGCTTAGTCTGGCTCCCACATACAGCTGCACGGCTGACTCTCCCTTGCTTTCAGGGTCAGCAACTTAACTCTTTCTTTCTCTCTGGGCATGAGCAAGTCAAGCTGTGTCCTGGCTCCCCTCTGTCCATCTTTGCAGATGGACAGCTTTGGCTCTCTCTCTTTCTCTTGGTGCCAGCGTGACCGCACACTGTCAAACAGGGCAGTTATACCTTTTACAGACAACAGTGGCTTAGAGCCAAGTGATGGCCTTCCCATGTGAAGGCTACATGGCTGTGATAACAAGTGGAGTTACACACCTGCACTCTAAACTTGCTGAGTCACACAGGATGTAAACAGCCTACCTCAGCCTCTCCTTCACCAAACCACAGCCATGTTCCTTACAACATGGCAGAGGACCCAGACATTCAGATCTCTACCTTTCCAGTGTCTGGAAGTAGTTTATCACAGTGGCTTGCTTCCTCTTCATGCATTAATCTGTCTGAAACAAAATCAAGGTTGTCATCCTCAGGTTTGTCCCAGAGGCAGTCTTGTAAAAATGCAATTCTGCAGTATTGAATCGCAGAGGGGCTTGACTTGGAATCAGACAGATCTGGGATAATAACCCTACTCTGTCACTAATCAGCACGTGACACTGGCCATTCATCTAACTGCTTAGGAGCTTTAGTTTTCTCACTCCTGAAATGAAGTGGATGATACTGCCTCTACTTACTTTGTAGAATTGTTGTAAGGATCAAAAGAGAAATTGTATGCAATGAACTCTGTACATGACAAAAGACCATTCAAATAAGGCCCTGGACAAACGTCGAGCTCTGGGTAAATGTTAGGGCTGGCTATTGGACATTTACGAATCTCTTGCTTCCTGGACTTGGGGCAGGAGGCCTGTGGACAGGTTAGTGAAGTAAGCCCTGCCAATGGAGAAAGTGACCTGAGAAAGTGTTCACTCCCTAGTACTACACAGTCAGGGTGCTCAACATGTTCCTGAACTCTGGAGGATTTGACCTACCGTGGGTGCTAGTGCTGCCACGTGCCTGACATTGCATGGAAACTTTGGATAAACAATTTTATTTTTACCATAATACAGGACTTTATAATTCCCACTAAAGAAACTAGGGCTTGGAGTATTTAAATCATCAATATATACTTGATCACAAAACTAATATTAAATAGTCTCAATTCTAAGAAACCGTCACCTGGGGGATTATGTCATTTTAACTACAGCTTTTCAGGAAAAAATGAAACACTACACAATTAATATGTACATCAGTTGTAGGACACATGCCAGTTTCAGAACGTTAAAATTTGTATGGGAAAGGCTGGGCGCAGTGGCTCATGCCTGTAATCCCAGCACTTTGGGAGGCCAAGGCAGGTGATCACTTGACCTCAGCAGTTCAAGACCAGCCTGGGCAATATGGCAAAACCCCATCTCCACTGAAAATACAAAAAATTAGCCCGGCTTGGTAGAGCGCATGCCTGTAGTCCCAGCTACTCAGGAGGCTGAGGTGGGTGGATCACTTGAGCCCAAGAAGCAAAGGTTGCAGTGAGCCAAGATTCTGCCACTGCACTCCAGGCTGGGCAACAGAGTGAGATCCCATTTTTAAAAAAAATTCATATGGGAGAAAAAGTGATTCTTCTGATGGAAGAAATGTAGTAAGAGATAAAAATGAGCTTGAAAAATCCTCAGCTGGGGTTGACAGCAAAACCATGCATCATCAGCAGCTTCACACACTTCCTCACTGACATTTTGTCTGCTTCTTCTGAAGTTTTGGGAACTGCTGATTTGACAACCCCTTTATTACTTCTGTTAGAATGAACATTGCCCTTTTCATAGTTGAGTCTAGCAGACTTTGATTTATTTCTGAAATGAATCAGAAATATTTTTACCTTTTATTTGTAATAATCTGTCTTCCCACAGAGGCAACGTTGCCATTTTATTTTAGCGGTAACTTTATCGTCTAAGTTATTTGCTGGAAAGTAACAGGAAGTGACAGCCATTCCTTATGGCCTTGGATTTCATGTATTTGCTAACTAGTCCTTCTGTCTTATTCTAATTCTTGTCTCCAAGTTTATTGAATTTTACAGATTGTCTGTGGCAGTGCTGCATTTTATGGACCTGAATTTTTACAAATGAATAAAATGGGGGAATAGCCTTTGTTTTGCTAAATACAGACAAACCATACTTTCATACACAGCGTGTTCCCAGAAACATTTACTAAAGTCCAGTGTGCAAAAGTCAGAACCTAGGATTGTATGTTATAGGAGAGATTCTATCCTATGAAGGCAAAAATTGAGTAGCAGAAAGGTGGATCATACACTGAGTATCCCTGCATTTATTTTCTGCTGAGACCAGCTCAGTTGGGAAGACCCCAATCCAGCGACGCTAGAGGAATTAAAGACACACACATAGAAATATAGAGGTGTGAAGTGGGAAATCAGGGGTCTCACAGCCTTCAGAGCTGAGAACCCCGAACAGAGATTTACCCACAAATTTATTAACAGCAAGCTAGTCATTAGCATTGTTTCTATACATATTAAATAAATTAAAAGTATCCCTTATGAGAAATGAAGGAATGGGCCGAATTAAAGGAATAGGTTGGGCTAGTTAACTGCAGCAGGAGCATGTCCTTAAGGCACAGATCGTTCATGGTGTTGTTTGTGGCTTAAGAATGCCTTTAAGCGGTTTTCTGCCCTGGGCAGGCCAAGTGTTCCTTGCCCTCATTCCCGTAAACCCACAACCTTCTAGCATGGGCGTCATGGCCGTCATGAACATGTCGCAGTGCTGCAGAGATTTTGTTTATGGCCAGTCTTGGGGCCAGTTTATGGCCAGATTTTGGGGGGCTTGTTCCCAACAGTTTTCCTCTTGATACAATTTTTTTCTGTGTCTAAACCATCACCTGTCTTGATATCCCTGAGCATTTCAGATTGAGAGATTCTCAAGAAGAAATGGTTAGAGAAGTGCCAATTAAATGGAAGCCTTTAGGAAAATATAAGAAACGACCCCAAGACCACCAATGTCCAGACCACAAGGCTCTCCATGATGGCCTCTGCCCATCTTCTCTGTCTACCCCTATCCCCTTAGCATTCTGGCCAACTTACTGTTCCTAGTCAAGCCGTGTGGGTTCACAGCCTCTGTGCGTGCCATTGCCTCCACTTCAAATGTCCCCCACACTATTTTGCCAGTCACGTGAGCATTTACTCATTAAGATTCAGCTCAAGCTTTGACTCCTTTATTTAAGCTTTTCTTGACTTCTTCAGGTGAAGTTGACTGTGTCCTCCTTTGTGTCCTCACTAGATTGTAGATAACTATGGCTTGTAATCTTTATTTCTTCTATTCATTTATGTGACTTCCCCTGCCCCAGCTAGATTGCAAACTACTTAGGGTAGAGGTACAGAGCTTGGAACATAGTAAGTGCTCAATGAGGGGAAAGTGGGATGGGGAGAGGGATAGGCAGACCCATGAATTTTGATGCTGTTCTGCTTAGAATTTTTGGAATAAATTTTTTTTAACTTTTATTTTAAGTTTGGGGTACAAGTGCAGGTTTGCTACATAGGTAAACTTGTGTCATGGGGGTTTCTTGTACAGATTATTTCATCACCCAGGTATTAAGCCTAGTGCCCATTAGTTATTTTTCCTGATCCTCTCCCTCCTCCTACATTCCACCCTCCATTAGTCCCCAGTGTGTGTTGTTCCCCTCCATGTGTCCATGTGTTCTTATCATTTAGCTCCCACTTATAAGTGAGAACACGTGGTATTTGGTTTTCTGTTCCTGTGTTAGTTTGCTAAGGATAATGGCCTCTAGCTCTATCCATGTTCCTGCAAAGGACATGATCTCATTCTTTTTTATGGCTTTGTAGTATTCCATTGTGTATATTACCACATTTTCTTTAACCAGTTTATCATTGATGGGCATTTAGGTTGATTCCATGTCTTTGCTGTTGTAGATAGTGCTACAGTGAACATATGTGTACATGTGTCTTTATAACAGAATAATGTATATTCCCAGTAATGGAATTGCTGGGTCAAATAGTATTTCTGTCTTTAGGTCTTGAGGAATCACCAACACCATCTTTCACAATGGCTGAATTAATATACTCTATTACCAACAGTATATAAGCATTCCTTTTTCTCCACAACCTTGTCAGCATCTGTTATTTTTTTACTTTTTAATAATAGCCACTTTGACAGGTATGAAATGGTATCTCATCGTGGTTTTGATTTGCATTTCTCTAATGATCAGTGATGTTGAGCTATTTTTCATATGACTGTTGACCTCATGTATATCTTTTTTTGAAAAGTGTCTGTTCATGTCCTTTGCCCACTTTTTTATGTGGTTGCTTGTTTTTTGTGTTTTTTTGTTTTTGGGTATAAATTTAAGTGCCTTAGAGATGTTGGATATTAGAGCTTTGTCAGATGCATAGTTTGCAAAAGTTTTCTCCCATTCTGTAGGTTGTGTGTTTACTCTGTTGATAATTTCTTTTGCTGTACAGAAGCTCTTTAGTTTAACAGATCCCATTTGTCAATTTTTGCTTATATTGTAATTGCTTAAGAACAAAGCTGGAGGCATCAGGCTAAGAGACTTCAAAATATACTACAGGGCTACAGTAACCAAAACAGCATGGTACTGGTAAAAAAACGGACACATGGACCAATGGATCAGAATAGAGAACCCAGAAATAAGACCGCACACCTACAACTATCTGATCTTCAAATTATTTTAAGGGTCTTATGAATGTGTTTAGCATAAGGAAAAGGTCAGAAAGGAATTCTTTCCATATCTCAATTTAGTATTTGATGTATAACTTTGAGAGGAAGAAAGTATTCTGAAATCAAAACAGAGCACAAACTCAGTGATCTCATACATTTATGACACTCTAGAATGCTGTGATAGTTTAATCATCTAGTTTATCCTCTTTTGAATACCAATGGAGAAATGGAGGCTTAGAGAAGTACAGTGATTAATCTGCAGTCACATAGCCACCTGATACCAGGGTCATAGATGGATTTGGTCTGTTAGTCCCCCAGTCCTATGTTTGCTAGTTGTGCTATACTTCTCTGAACACTCTGTAGGAGTCCAACCTGGGAAGTGTATTAGGAAGACTTCATAAATCAAAAATAGCACAAGAAAGAAAAGGTTTTGATTTCATTTTACCTCTGCCAGTGGCCCTAGTAAGCTAAGGGTATTTTTCATTCTAACTCAGTTTGCCTTGCAAATCATAGGAGTTAAACAAACTGATATAGTGATGTGGTAACTGGATTCTATCAGACCTGTTTGGTTTCAACAGGGCATTCTCCAGTCTTTCTGTTCTCATTAGCCTGCCTCTTGTCCTCAGTCTGGTTCGCAGACTTTACATTAGGAAAACAGGAATACAAACAGCCCTCCTCTCAGGCAATAAGAAAATGAATATCACAATTGTCATTCAGCACACAAAAGCAAAAGAGCATTAGGACTGGAGTGACTTAATATGCTGTCACTTCCCTCTTGCTAACAGAATCAGAGGCTCTTTTGAAAATGGAATGGAATAATCATAGATTTAGTGAGTGTCTTCCCTTATTACTGACTTCAGCATATTAATAAATTTTATTTCCCACTGAATGTGAATATGCTCTTGACAAAAGATTAATGCTAATTTGAAAAATAAGTTTAGGAATAACAGATTATACCAACAAATGGAAAATAAAAAAGTAAAGTCTCATTTTATGCTTATGTCTTTTAAATCCCCTTTTCCTAATAAAAAGTACTCTTGTTTTAACTATGTGCTATTTCCTGGAAATTTATTTTGTCAGACAAATAGTTGCTTTGAGTGGAAGCTATTAGCATGCTTTCTCATTTGTTCTGTGGTGAATTTTAAGTTTGCTGTTACTGTTTTTCTTTGTGTGTTTATTGTGTGGCAGGAAAATAAAGTTTTCCATTTGTACTTTTGAGAAGCTGTTAGCAAGTATTGCTTATTTCTGATAACCTAAACACACTTGATTTATGGAAGTATCAGAGCATCAATCTGCCCCCTCGTCACATGGGCCCATGTGTTTCCAAGCTACAGACTGATGTTCGAAGTCAGGTGACTTGGTGAAATCTGCCAATCAGAGGAAGAAGCGGGAGCACTGTTTTGGGGTCTATGTCTACTAAAAAGTCTTGAGGAATTTTCTTTCCTCAACCACAGCCCTAGAATCATGGCTATTCCACCATAGCCAGAAAGACAGCGTGGTCTTTTACCCTTCAGAGAGAAGAGCCAGATGAAAATATACCTTACAGCAAGGGACACCCTTTCTTGGTGACTTGTTTCCTTGGCCAAGACTGCCAATGAGATCACTGATGGAAGGATTCAGAGGGTAAAGAAACACATTATTTATCCTGTAATTACCAGAGATCTCTTTAGCCCATTGGGAGCCCTCCCAGCTGGCATTTTCTCATAATTCAGTGTTGATTCAACAGCTTCATAATGGCCATCTACACTGTGCCTGTCCCTGTGCTAGGGACCCATGGTGCGATGCAGAACAGGGCAGGGCAGGCTCTGCTTTCATGGCAGTGATGGATAGTAGAAAGGATGGACAAAATCAATAAAAGTTGCTCTGCAGTTTAGCTTTATGGGATGAAAACAGAAGAGGAGCTGAGACAAATTACAAGAGAAATCACCTCCTTTAGATCAGGTATTGCAGGAGGACCTCTCAGAAGAGGTGCCATTGAAACTGAGGCATTAAAAAAAAGAACAGTAGTGGGTAATGCAGAGAATAGAGGAAGGAACATTCAGGACATGGGAACCCCAAGGTCATTGTATTAACCCGAGGAGAACCTGGGGAAGAACCTGGGCTGACGAGCACAGATGTTAGCCTCCATCCCACCTACCTCAGTTCCCCACCTCAGTGTGGGCAGTGACAAGACCCATCAGGCCAGGTCTGGCCATGAGACACCAGGCTGCAGAGGGAAGATAAGCAGAAGGGCTATGGCAAGCACTAGAGTTCTAAACAGACCAGAGAGCAAGTCCCAGACGCTCAAGTTATGATCAGATAAAATCTTTATAGGTGGGGGAGTGGGGAACTGCCAAAATCCAAGTGGTCAGAGAGTCAACAAAGCAGCACTCTGGAACAGGCTGGGTAAACTTGGTTGTGGGTGACCCAGGCCCATCAGTGTTTATCACCGTCCAAGGGAAGTCAGCAGCCTGCTGGGGAACCTGGGCTGCTGCACAGCGGGTGGGGTCAGAGAGGAGGGGAGTGAGTAGGGCCTGTGTGGTGGCTATCGGGGGCAAGTGCTGAGAAGACTCTCAGTGATGGCTGCAGGTGATGGCGCTGCAGGAGGAATGGTGAGGGTGGGGGCAAGGACAGCCTTTGCTCACACCCATGAGTCAAACCACTGAGTAGTTATGCAGTTTATTTCCCTACTCAAGACCCTTCATGAGAGAGACATACTATCGTATTCTGCATCCAGCATCATAGAGAAAACCAGCATTCTGAAGGAGAGATGGAGAAGGCTTAGCAGCAATGCCTACTCCTGGGAAGGGATAGGCAGGCCACTCTGCCTCCAGCAAATACTGACTTCCAGAGGGAACGGCCACCCACCAGGGCAGATGCTGTGCCAGCAGGCACTCCAGCCCCAGGGTCTATAATCTCCCCACAGCTGTGAGGTAGCAGTTATGATCCCAGTTTAGAGATAGGACACCTGAGGCTCAGCGTACTTCAGTGACAGGCCCAGGGACTCATGACTAGTGAGTGGCAGAACTGGAATTCTCACCCACCTCTGTTGGCCCTCAACAGAGTTTGGGCCAAGCATGTGTTTCCCAATATCAGGAGCTGCTGGGGTGCCTCCTGCTCTGTGGTGTAGGAGGGAAAGCAGGGTTCACCAGAACTAGACCTAACCTCTCTTTATGACTGGATGCCTGGCACCTCCACAGCTGAGGGGAAGGAAGGGAGGCCTGATGCCAATGACTCAGAGATCGCCTTTGCTTTTGCTTTCCATACAGTGCTCCAGAAACTGCAGTGGGGGCTTCAAGATACGCGAGATTCAGTGCGTGGACAGCCGGGACCACCGGAACCTGAGGCCATTTCACTGCCAGTTCCTGGCCGGCATTCCTCCCCCATTGAGCATGAGCTGTAACCCCGAGCCCTGTGGGGTGTGGCAGGTGGAGCCTTGGAGCCAGGTATGGCACCCAGAAAGGGAGCGATGTCTTCACACAACCTGGCAAGCCATGAATCTCGGTGTTACTGCATAAATGTAGAAATCAGGGAAGACCACACCTGCGTCCTGCCAATGACTGGCCTCTGTTCAGTGACCCCACCCTGTATCTGGGAAGCCAAATGGGTCTAACACTTTCAGGAGGTGAAAAAATTCCATGGAAAAGACAATGTGTTATGGTTTTAATCACAACAGTTCAGTGTTATGTTGCAATCTGGTCTCCCAATGGATATACCGGGGAATTGGTGTTCCTGCTGGGGAAATGAATACAATGGGATTATTTGAACAAGGACGAGTCTGATGAGAGCCATTTGCAGACAGAGCCTAACACGGTCTCTGAGGCTTCTGCAGTCAGGCTGGGAGAAACAGCCCCATCTTTTCCACACAGTATAGTATTAGAGTTTCATCTCTTCCATCTCTCAGATCATTGTACAAATGGTGAGTGTGTGTGTGTGTGTGTGTGTGTGTGCGCGCTCTTTATGAGGGCCCTGGCTCTGCTGGGTCTTAGTTTTACTTTGACACATGGAAAGAAGGTTACTTTGGTGAGGTTCTTTGGTGAAGTGTGATGATCTCATTTTTCAACAGACAAATGTTTAAATATCTCAACAGCTAAAACATACTCCCAACTACATCCACAAATGATAGAAAGAAGACCAAAAAATAAAAATAAAAAAAAGGAAGGCCGCATATTTTGAGTGCGTCCAGGAGCTAGGCAGTTTGCCTGCAATACTTGGTTTAATTCTCTCCATGACCTGGATGGTAGGCATTTTTAATCCTATTTTATAGGGAAGAAATTGAGACTTAGGTTGAGAAACCTACCTGAGACACACAATGAGAAAATAAATGGAGTTTTAGTTCAAACATAAGGCATTCGCAACAAGAAAGATTTGATTGCTTATCTTTGATTGCCCGTCTGTGATCCTGCTATGCTGTGGAACTTAGCCCAATGGGCATTGAACAAAAAGTGAACTAAGGAGAAAGAATGAATCAATAACTACTTTGCGGGGCACTTACCATGTGCCAGTGAAGGGAAGGCAAAGAATCCCAACCTGAGGCTACAGAGTTAGTGTCAAAGCCTGTGGAGGACTGAGCCCCGACTTACTTACCACCCACCGGCCAAGCATCCACACTGATTCCTCAGGCTCTGGGCCACTACCTAGAGTTTTCTGGGGCAGCAGCCACCACTGTCCCCTCTTCATCCTCCTTCCCCTGCCTACTTCTGGAGTACATGAAGTGCCTGCTACTCCCAGGCTCTGAACCCAGACCTCCAAACTCTCCATAGGTACTGACCCTGGCCTGGACCTGTTCAGGCAGCAGCTTCCAGAATCCAGGAATTCAGAGAGGAGCTTAGGTTGCCCTGTCAGAGAAATGGCATTTGCAGGTGATCAAAGATGAGCAATCAAATCTTTCTGGTTATGAAAAAGATCTATTCTTTATGTTTCCTCAGTAGCTTCCAGGATCCCCATCAGGAGCCTGTTCCCTGAAGCCCTTCTCTCACCCTTCTTTCTAAATTGCCTGTTTTGAGCAAACCACAAAGGTGGTAGAGTTCCCTCTTAAGCAGCAGTAGAGATAGAAAATGTAAAAGTCAGTTGAGTACCCAGAGCTGCTGTTAAGGAATTGGGCATCTTTAGGTACTTTCCCTGCCTGTGGTGCTGACTGCCATCCTGGGAATGTTATGAACCCATCTGGCAAGCATATCGGCCCGCCCCGACTACCCTCCATGGCAGATGCATTTTAGCTATGGGACCATCTCTATACCAGTGGTAGTCAAGCTTTATCATGCTTCAGGACAACCTGGAGGGCTTGTCAATGCACAGATGGATGGGTCCTACCCCCAGAATGGCCAGTTCAGGGGATCTGAGGTGGGGCCTGAAATTTTGCATTTCTAACAAACGCTCAGAAGATGCTGAAGTTGCTGGTCTGAGGAACATTTGAGAACCACTTTTTTGACCCCCTTTTCCTGGAAATTACTTGGCCAGGTGGTGCTGAATCTATGTACACATAGGTAGGTATGCACAGGAACCCCAGATGTGGAATTCCTCTCCCTGTCTCCTCAGATGGGGTTAAAAACAGATTGAATAAGTGGGAAAAAGTTGATGTTGATTCTCAAAGCTGGAATATTGTGAAGGTGCTACATTAGTTCTTTTATTGAGCAGAAAAGATTAATTGCATATAATTTCCCTGTTTTCTATGATACTACCACACACATACTACCTGATGTGATGGACATGATGTTTGCAAGACAGCCATAATTATCTTGTTGTTATTGTTGTAACCATGCTAAAACTAAGATTTTTCAAAGTGCTTTTCAAAATACTCAAAGAACTTTTCAAATATTCTTGGCGAATTATTTTATTTCCTCCTAAAAAAACTCATGCACATGAGATAATGTATCTTATAGAATTATTCTAGTAAGCAAAAACCTGACATGTTTCAGAATTCTACCCCTTTAGAAATCTGACTTGGCATCTTGAATTTATTTTATGAGTATTACAGCCAATGCATCTAAGTCCTGAGTGAATCCATCCATTTTATTACTCCTACTATGGAGAAATTTAATTCTAAAACTTTATGCAGTGGAAAAGGAAGACTAAATCTCATTTTAATAGGAGGCAAACAAAATTGTATTGCAAATGTGTGCCCCCCTTTTGGGCTGTCAGAGATAATCATTATAAAAAACCTAAATTTTACATTTTTGTTACTAAAAAACCTTTTTCAGAAGACAAAATGCAGATAAAATAATGTCCATTCTGGAATGACCACTCATTTAGGTTTTTTAAAAAAAAATTCCTTCCTTTTGACATATTGTTTAACATTAGACTATTTGGCATCTTCTGACTTTTCTCCTCCTTATGTCTTCAGGATTTGCTTCATCAATATTTCTGCCTCTCTTTAATCCTTGTTTCCCCATTTAAAAGAAAAATAGTGAGTAGTCATTGTAAGGAACTTGCAGGAATGCTATAAATTCCAATACAGATACCAATATTCCTAATAACACTGTACACAACAAAATGACAATACGAAGTTCTTCACTTATCATTAAACATGTCTCCACCTGACTTTTACCTAATCTTGTCACTGCTGTGTATCAGTGCTCCAGGTCCTGTGGAGGCGGAGTTCAGGAGAGAGAAGTGTTCTGTCCAGGAGGCCTCTGTGACTGGACAAAAAGACCCACATCCACCATGTCTTGCAATGAGCACCTCTGCTGTCACTGGACCACTGGGAACTGGGACCTGGTAAGACTCGTTTATACATACTTTTTTTAATTTAGCTTTTTGTTTTTTTTTTTTTTTTTAAATACTTTAAGTTCTAGGTTACATGTGCACAACCTGCAGGTTTGTTACATAGGTTACATGTGCCATGTTGGTTTGCTGCATCCATCAACTCATCATTTACGTTAGGTATTTCTCCTAATGCTATCCCTCTCCCAGCCCCCCACCCCCTGACAGGCCCCAGTGTGTGATGTTCCCCGCCCTGTGTCCAAGTGTTCTCATTGTTCAATTCCCACCTATGAGTGAGAACATGTGGTGCTTGGTTTTCTGTCCTTGCGATAGTTTGCTGAGAATGATAGTTTCCAGCTGCATCCATGTCCCCACAAAGGACACGAACTCATCCTTTTTATGTGGCTACATAGTATTCCATGGTGTATATGTGCCACATTTTCATAGTCCAATCTATCATTGATGGACATTTGGGTTGGTTCCAAGTCTTTGCTATTGTGAATAGTGCTGCAATAAACATACATATGCATGTGTCCTTATAGTAGCATGATTTATAATTCTTTAGGAATATACCCAGTAATGGGATGGCTGGGTCAAATGGTATTTCTAGTTCTAGATCCTTGAGGAATCACCACGCTGTCTTCCACAATGGTTGAACTAATTTACACTCCCATCAACAGTGTAAAAGCATTCCTATTTCTCCACATCCTCTCCAGCATCTGTTGTTTCTTGACTTTTTAATGATCGCCATTCTAACTGGCATGAGATGGTATCTCATTGTGGTTTTGATTTGCATTTCTCTGATGACCAGTGATGATGAGCATTTTTTCATGTGTCTGTTTTACATAAATATCTTCTTTTGAGAACTGTCTGTTCATATCCTTTGCCCACTTTTTGATGGAGTTGTTTATTTGTTTTCTTGTAAATTTGTTTATGTTTTTTGCAGATTCTAGATATTAGCCCTTTGTCATATGGGTAGATTGTCAAAATTTTCTCCTATTCTGGAGGTTGCCTGTTCACTCTGATGGTAGTTTCTTTTGCCGTGCAGAAACTCCTTAGTTTAATTGGATCCCATTTGTATATTTCGACTTTTGTTGCCATTGCTTTTGGTGTTTTAGTCATGAAGTCTTTGCCCACGCCTATGTCCTAAATGGTATTGCCTAGGTTTTCTTCTATGGTTTTTATGGTTTTAGGTCTAACATTTAAATCTTTAATCCATCTTGAATTAATTTTTGTATAAGGTGTAAGGAAGGGATCCAGTTTCGGCTTTCTACATAAGACTAGCCAGTTTTCCCACCACCATTTATTACGTAGGGAATCCTTTCCCCATTGCTTGTTTTTGTGGGGTTTGTCAAATATCAGATGACTGTAGATGTGTGATGTTGTATCTGAGGCCTCTTTTCTGTTCTATTGGTCTATATATCTATTTTGGTACCAGTACCGTGCTGTTTTGGTTACTGTAGACTTGTAGTATAATTTAAAGTCAGGTAGCCTGATGCCTCCAGCTTTCTTCTTTTTGCTTATGATTGTCTTGGCAATGCGGGCTCTTTTTTGGTTCCATATGAACTTTAAAGTAGTATTTTCCAATTCTGTGAAGAAAGTCATTAGTAGCTTGATGGGGATGGCATTAAATCTATAAATTACCTTGGGCAGTATGGCCATTTTCACGATATTGATTCTTCCTATCCATGAGCATGGAATGTTCTTCCGTTTGTTTGTGTCCTCTTTTATTTCGTTGAGTAGTGGTTTGTAGTTCTCCTTGAAGAGGTCCTTCACATCCCTCATAAGTTGGATTCCTAGGTATTTTATTCTCTTTGTAGCAATTGTGAATGGGAGTTCACTCATGATTTGGCTCTGTTTGTCTGTTATTGGTGTACAGGAATGCTTGTGATTTTTGCATATTGATTTTGTATCCTGAGACTTTGCTGAAGTTGCTTATCAGCTTAAGGAAATTTTGGGCTGAGACAATAGGGTTTTCTAAATATACAATTATGTCATCTGCAAACAGGGACAATTTGACTTCCTCTTTTCCTAATTGAATACCCTTGATTTCTTTCTCTTGCCTGATTGCCCTGGCCAAAATTTGCAACACTATGTTGAATAGAAGTGGTGAGAGAGGGCATACTTGTCTTGTGCCTGTTTTCAAAGGGAATGCTTCCAGTTTTTGCCCATTCAGTATGATATTGGCTGTGGGTTTGTCATAAATAGCTCTTATTATTTTCAGATACATTCCATCAATACTGAATTTATTGAGAGCTTTTAGCATGAAGAGCTGTTGAATTTTGTCAAAGGCCTTTTCTGCGTCTATTGAGATAATCATGTGGTTTTTGTCATTGGTTCTGTTTATGTGATAGATTACATTTATTGATTTGAATATGTTGAACCAGTCTTGCATCCCAAGGATGAAGCCCACTTGATCATGGTGGATAAGCTTTTTGATGTGCTCCTTGATTCGGTTTGCCAGTGTTTTACTGAGGATTTTTGCATTGATGTTCATCAGGGATATTGGTCTAAAATTTTCTTTTTTTGTTGTGTCTGTGCCAGGCTTTGGTATCAGGATGATGCTGGCCTCATAAAATAAGTTAGGGAGGAATCCCTCTTTTTCTATTGATTAGAATAGTTTCAGAATAAATGGTACCAGCTCCTCTTTGTACCTCTGGTAGAGTTCGGCTGTGAATCCGTCTGGTCCTGGACTTTTTTGGTTGGTATGCTCTTAATTATTGCCTCAATTTCAGAGTCTGTAATTGGTCTATTGAGAGATTCAACTTCTTCTTGGTTTAGCCTTGGTAGGGTGTATGTGTCCAGGAATTGATCCATTTCTTCTAGGTTTTCTAGTTTATTTGCATAGAGTTATTTATAGTATTCTCTGATGGTAGTTTGTATTTCTGTGGGATCGGTGGTGATATCCCCTGTATCATTTTTTATTGCATCTATTTTATTCTTCTCTCTTTTCTTCTTTATTAGTCTTGCTAGCAGTCTATCAATTTTGTTGATCTTTTCAAAAAACCAGCTCTTGGATTCATTGATTTTTTTGAAGGGTTTTTTGTGTCTCTGTCTCCTTCCGTTCTGATCTGACCTTAGTTGTTTTCTTGCCTGCTGCTAGCTTTTGAATTTGTTTCCTCTTGCTTCTCTAGTTCTTTTAATTGTGATGTTAGGATGTCGATTTTAGATCTTTCCTGCTTTCTCTTGTGGGCATTTAGTGCTATAAATTTCCCTCTACACACTGCTTTAAATGTGTCCCAGAGATTCTGGTATGTTGTATCTTTCTTTTCTTTGGTTTCAAAGAACATCTTTATCTCTGCCTTCATTTTGTTATTTACCCAGTAGTCATTCAAGAGCAGGTTGTTCAGTTTCCATGTGGTTGTACAGTTCTGAGTGAGTTTCTTAATTCTGAGTTCTAATTTGATTGCACTGTGGTCTGAGAGTCAGTTTGTTGTGATTTCTGTTCTTCTACATTTGCTAAGGAGTGCTTTCCTTCCAATTATGTGGTCAATTTTAGAATAAATGTGAGGCAGTGCTGCGAAGAATGTATCTTCTGTTCATTTGGGGTGGAGAGTTCTGTAGATGTCAAATAGGTCTGCTTGGTGCAGAGCTGAGAACAAGTCCTGGAGACCCTTGTTAACCTTCTGTCTTGTTGATCTAATATTGACAGTGGGAAGTTAAATCTCCCATTATTATTGTGTGGGAGTCTAAGACTCTTTGTAGGTCTTTACAGACTTGCTTTATGAATCTGGGTGCTCCAGTATTGGGTGAATATATATTTAGGATAGTTAGCTCTTCTTGTTGAATTGATCCCTTTACCATTATGTCATGGCTTTCTTTGTCTCTTTTGATCTTTGTTGGTTTAAAGTCTGTTTTATTAGAGACTAGGATTGCAAACCCTGCTTTTTTTTTTTGCTTTCCATTTGCTTGGTAGATCTTCCTCCATCCCTTCACTTTGAGCCTATGTGTATTTCTGCATGTGAGGTGAGTCTCCTGAATACAGCACACTGATGAGTCTTGACTCTTTATCCAATTTTCCAGTCTGTGTCTTTTAATTGGGGCATTTAGCCTATTTACATTTAAGGTTAGTATTGTTATGTGTGAATTTGATCCTGTCATTATGATGTTAGCTGGTTATTTTGCCCATTAATTGATGCAGTTTCTTCATAGCATCGATGGTCTTTACAATTTGGCATGTTTTTGCAGTGGCTGGTACCAGTTGTTCCTTTCCATGTTTAGTGCTTCCTTCAGGAGCTCTTGTAAGGCAGGCCTGGTGGTGACAAAATCTCTCAGCATTTGCTTATCTGTAAAGGATTTTATTTCTCCTTCACTTATGAAGCTTAGTTTGGCTGGATATGAAATTCTGGGTTTAAAATTCTTTTCTTTAAGAATGTTGAATATTGGCCCCCACTCTCTTCTGTCTTGTAGGGTTTCTGCCGAGAGATCCGCTGTTAGTCTGATGAGCTTCGCTTTGTGGGTAACCCAGCCTTTCTCTCTATCTGCCCTTAACATTTTTTCCTTCATTTCAGCCTTGGTGAATCTGATAATTATGTGTCTTGGGGTTGCTATTCTCAAGGAGTACCTTTGTGGTGTTCTCTGTATTTCCTGAATTTGAATGTTAGCCTGCCTTGCTAGGTTAGGGAAGTTCTCCTGAATAATATCTTGAGGAGTGTTTTCCAACTTGGTTCCATTCTCTCCATCACTTTCAGGTACACTAATCAAATGTAGATCTGGTCTTTTCACGTAGTCCCATATTTCTTGGAGGCTTTGTTTGTTCCTTTTTACTCTGTTTTTTCTAAACTTGTCTTCTCACTTTATTTCATTAATTTGATCTTCAAACACTGATACTGTTTCTTCCACTTGATTGAATCGGCTACTGAAGCTTGTGCATGCATCACAAAGTTCTCATGCCATAGTTTTCAGCTCCATCAGGTCTTTTAAGGTCTTCTCTTCACTGTTTATTCTAGTTAGCCATTCATATAACCTTTTTTCCAAGGTTTTTATCTTCCTTGTGATGGGTTAGAACATGCTCCTTTAGTTCAGAGAAGTTTGTTATTACCGACCTTCTGAAGCCTACTTCTGTCAACTTGTCAAAATCATTCTCCATCAAGCTCTGTTCCGTTGCTGGTGAGGAGCTGTGATCCTTTGGAGGAGAAGAGGCACTCTGGTTTTTAGAATTTTCAGCTTTTCTGCTCTGGTTTCTCCCCATCTTTGTGGTTTTATCTACTTTTGGTCTTTGATGTTGGTGACCTACAGATTGGGTTTTGGTGTAGATGTCTTTTTTGTTGATGTTGATGCTATTCCTTTCTGTTTGTTAGTTTTCCTTCTAACAGTCAGGTCCCTCAGCTGCAGGGCTGTTGGAGTTTGCTGGAGGTCCACTCCAGACCTTGTTTGCCTGGGTATCACCAGCGGAGGCTGCAGAACAGCAAATATTGCAGAACAGCAAATGTTGCTGCCTGATCCTTCCCCTGGAAGCTTCGTCCCAGAGGGTCAGCTGCCTATATGAGGTGTCTGTCGGCCTCTACTAGGTGGTGTCTTCCAATTAGACTATACAGGGATCAGGGACCCACTTGAGGAGGCAGTCTGTCCGTTCTCAGAGCTCAAACGCCATGCTGGGAAAACCACTGCTCTCTTCAGAGCTGTCAGACAGGGACGTTTAAGTCTGCAGAAGTTTCTGCTGCCTTTTGTTCAGCTATGCCCTGCCCACAGAGGTGGAGTCTACAGAGGCCGTTGGCCTTGCTGAGCTGAGGTGTGCTCTACCCAGTTCGAGCTTCCCAGCCACTTTGTTTACCTACTCAATCCTCAGCAATGGCAGATACCCCTCCCCCAGCCAGGTTGTCACCTTGCCGTTCAATCTCAGACTGCTGCGCTAGCAGTGAGCAAGGCTCCATGGGCGTGGGACCTGCCAAACCAGGCACGGGAGAGATTATACTTGTCTGCCAGTTGCTGAGACCTTCGAAAAGTGCAGTATTTGGGTGGGAGTATCCCATTTTTCCAGGTACAGTCTGTCATGGCTTCCCTTGGCTAGGATAGGGAACCCCTTGCACTTCCCAGGTGAGGCAATGCCCCGCCCTGCTTTGGCTCGCCCTCCATGGTGCAGGGACAGCTGCACCCACTGTCCAACCAGTCCCAGTGAGGTGAACCAGGTACCTCAGTTGGAAATGCAGAAATCACTTGTCTTCTGTGTTGATCTCGCTGGGAACTGCAGACCAGAGGTGTTCCTGTTCGACCATCTTGGAACCTCAGTCTACTTTAGCTTTTTAAAAAAATGGTTTCTTGCCACTATACTTAAGCAAAAAAATAAAAATAAAATAACATGTATTTTCTTTTGATTACAAAAATAATCTATATTCATTGTAAATATTCAATGTGTTCATTGATTTATAGTATGTTTCTATATACTTTGGTTTTCATATTTCTGCCACTGAATACCTCTAAGTCTGCTAAAAGTTGACCCATGGCTGCTGTGGGTCTTGAGTTCAGAAGGGAAAAGATCAAATACTTTCAAAAGAGAAAAGATCAAATATTAAAGCTATTCCAGAGACATACAGCCTAAGAAACAGCTGTTTTATACCCAGCACCTTGGATGCTCTGGCTTTTCCTAGAGCAAAGAGGAGTTGGCATCTGTCCTAAAGCTTTAGACATAGTCAGACTTAGTGAGTTTCAGGCCTCTTGTCAGTCCACAGATCAGTTTGCCAGATGGCCAGCCTGTTTGATGGAACAAAATAAACCATAAATGAAGGAAAGAGGTATTATTCTCCCTAAGTTTGTTTATTGCATAAATAACACTCTATCAGCAATATTGAAAATAAAATTCTGGCCAGGCATGGTGACTCATGCCTGTACTCCTAGCACTTTGGGAGGCCGAGGCAGGTGGATCACCTGAGGTCAGGAGTTTGATTTGAGACCAGCCTGGCTAACATTGTGAAACCCCATCTCTACTAAAAATTTTAAAATTAGCCAGATGTGGTGGTACATGCCTGTAATCCCAGCTACTTGGGAGTCTGAGGCAGGAGGATCACTTGAACCTAAGATGCAGAGGGCACAGTGAGCCGAGATTGCACCACTGCACTCCAGCCTGGGTGACAGAGCAAGACTCCATCTCAGAAAAACAAAATAAAGAAAATTATCCCATGGACAGATTCTGCCATCATTCTGACTTGTCTTATCCTGGATTTTCTATCAAATAAAGTCTCGAGAAAAAATTTAACTTTATTCGAAAATTCAATGCCAGGGAAGCAGGGGTGACAGAAAAGAGAAAGGAGGCAGAGAAGGGGAGTCAAAAATGAAGTGGTGTGTTACTAGACTGATTATCTTACCTAACTGACCATCGCTTGGTGTCAGGAGCAACTGATTGCTGATTCTCACAGGAAGGCTTCTAAAAACTGTGTGAACTACTGCGTGTTATGGCAGTTTATCCAGGAAGGGAGGGACGAGTAGGAAAGGAGAAGAGTTATCCACTGACTCCTGTCTCCCTTTGGTGGAGTCTCCCTTTAGAGGGCTAATATCTCCATACTTCTGAATTGTCCAGATATGGGCACTGAGCAAGTCCCATTGTGTCTCATGTCTCATTGGCAACAAGAAAGCCCAATCAGAAGCAGGGAGGTATGAGGCATGGTGATATGGTTTGGCTCTGTGTCCCCACCCAAATCTCATCTCAGATTGTAATTCTCACGTGTTAAAGGAGAGACCCAGAGGCAGGTGAGTGCATCATGGGGGCAGTTCCCCTATGCTGTTCTTGTGATAGTCAGTGATTTCTCACAAGATCTGATGGTTTTATAAGGGGCTCTTCCCACTTCACTCACCACTCTCTCTCACCTGCTGCCGTGTAAGACGTGCCTCTTCCCTTCCACTATGATTGTAAGTTTCCTGAGGCCTCCCCAGCCCTGTGGAACTCTGAGTCAATTAAACCTCTTTTCTTTATAAATTACCCAGTCTCAGGTATGTCTTTATAGCAGTGTGAAACCAGGCTAATACAAATGGCATGAGGTGAAGGCCGCTGGGTTGTGCTCTCAGAAAATTGGTTGCCACCTCAGCTGGGACAGATCCTAGGGCCACGAGCTGGGAGACAGGGGAGCCAAGATGGTCTGATACACTAACATCACAACTACTAACAATTTTATAAAGTGACTTGTTCCCATGCATGTATGTTTCGATGGTTGTAATTATTACACACACAAGAATGCAGTATTTTGCCCAACATAATGCCCCCAGCTATCTGTAGGTTGCTATACAGTTTGTAATTCTCATTATTCATAGCTGCATAGTTGCACCAGCACAGCCATGATCCACTCTAATGCTGTGTCAAATTGGTGGTCTATTGGCAGTCAGACATGTGAGGCACAATAGGCTTGACTCTAACACCAAATTCACTTAGCTGTGTAGAAGGATACAAGCAGGAATTATATTAGGCACAACAGCCTCATCTCTGCAGGAGGTTGCTACCGAAGGATACAATTTCAGCAACTATCCAAGAGTACAACTTAATTTGCTTCCTTGTCTGTCAAGCGTGGTATGTATGGGTAGCAAGAAATGAGAGCCAAGGTGCACACAGGTCACCTTGACACAAAGAAGCCTCAGCCTCAGTTTCCTGCCAATATTTTAAACTATTTTGGTCACACATGCCCAAGGCCACATGCCAACTCACAGGCCTCCAGTAGGGAACAGTTCTACAGTCAGCAATTTCCTAGTAGACACGACAGTCATCATCTTTTGCATTTACCTTAACTCTGTAGTGTCCAAGAAAACCATACTTCAAGGTCATTTTTCTCTCCAAGTACTCTGAACCAGGACCAATGTTAATCCTTTCTTTACAGTAATATTCCATCAAGTTGATTGATCATATTTACTTAACATTTTCCCCTTTGTTAGGATTTTTATCTGTTGTCACCCAATAAATAGTTACCAAACTAATATTCACTGCTATGAGCAAGATTTGCGTGCCTAGTCTAGCCATGAACTTGCCGAAATTCATCATTAGAATCATGGCAGATTGGATCAAGGCAGCAGTGGCCTTCTCCAGCCACATGGGCCTGAGCAAAGGCCATGCTTACTCCTGGCAGGCCTTGCCCCAGCTGCCTAGATATATTTCAGGACTAGGCTCTTCATAAATATCTCAGAACTCTGTATAGCAAAATAAGTACCTCTAATCAAAGCAAACATGACATCTAAAAGAGAAAATGTGATGTAATGTAAAGTCATAAAAATGCTGTAAGTTTGGGCCCATTTAGAGAAACAATCTCATGGAAGATTAAAAATTGTAAGAGAACATTTTTAAGCCTCCCTTTCAACTCCCTGAAGGAGTTCCAGGTGAGTCTATTGGGAGTGGACATGGGTTGAAGTTCCTTAGAAGAGCTGTGTGTCAGGAATTCACCAATTATGCATAGCAAAGAATGGGGGGATAATGAGAGAGTGGTTAACACCTACCAGGCCAGCCTTTGGAATCACTCATAACCTTCATGATCTGTTATTAGGTGAAACTACACAAGCTATGGATTGAACATATACATTTTCCTTTGTTCCCAAAGCTCCACTAAATAGGCAGAAGGGATAAAATACTACAACTGGCACAAGCCCACAAGGACAAAGATGGGGGCAGGAGACAAGAGCAGAGAGATGGGTCCATACAATTTTGGAATCTGTAAAATTACCCTGATCTATCTTTAGCTCCCCCTCACCAAAAAAAAAAAAAAAAATTGGAATCTGGAAACAGATGACTAAACTTCCAGTTGACTTAGCGAGTGTGCCGGAGGAAAAAGTAACCAGGTGTATAGAGTCTTTCTAAACTCACATCTCCAAATTATTAGTGCCTTTATTCTATGACTCCTTCAAAAAGGTTTCTGGTTATTGAGACATTTCCATTCTTGACCACAGTGGGGTTGGAGGTGTTCTACTGGTGTTTCCTTGGGAGTCGTGGGGATGACTTCCGACTCTCTGTTCACCCTCTCTTTCAGTGTTCCACTTCCTGTGGAGGTGGCTTTCAGAAGAGGACTGTCCATTGTGTGCCCTCAGAGAACAATAAAACTGAAGACCAAGACCAATGCCTGTGTGATCACGAACCCAGACCTCCAGAATTCAAAAAATGCAACCAGCAGGCCTGCAAGAAAAGTGCCGGTGGGTGAATGGGTTTGCTTGGGGAGAAAGAGATCTTTGCACAAACGTCATCCTGCATGATATAACTTGTAGATAGCTTTACATTTCTTTTACTCAACAGAAAATCTTAATGTTAAAGAGGTCAGCCGGTAACCCTGGGAACAAGCTATCTGATTTGGTGAGGTTTGAATCTTAACTTCTTGAGAGAGTATCTCATCCATTTTTCTTTTTTATTTTTTTAATTATTTTCTTTTTTAATTATTATTATTTATTGACTGTCATAAAATAGTCTCTCTAAGCCTGTTCACACTGATGTCATCCAACATGGATGAGAATTACTTCTATGCTTTCAAAGATGTCTTAAGAGATATCCCAGCCTTTCTCAGGAACCCAGTCACGTGTCAAATGGTCCTCTCTATAAATCTGGTACCACTATGTTAGGCCAGGTTCCCCAGAAGCAGGTTCTGGGGTGAAAGTGTGTGTGCAATGGGTTCATTAAGTATTTCCAGGGAAGATCATTAAGGGAGTGGAGGAAACCAGATGGAAAAGGGAGGAGACACAGCCAGGATGCCTTCTCAGGAACGTGAGTCCCAGCTTCAGACTGGTGCTCCAGGCAGCTCCAGAGCACAGGTTATACCCCCGAGCTGTCCACTCCTGAGCCAGCAAGCTGTACATTCACACTCCCACGCTCTTCAGCCATTGGACAGGGCCTACCCCAGGAGAAGTGAATTTGCAGGAGGCTCTCTGTGTGAGAGACAAAGGAGCTCCTACGGGCCGGGTAGGTTCCGCTATGATCTATAATGTCCATTCCACTGATTGTCTGGGCTTCATTGACATGTAAAATTTCTAAATTAAATTAAAAACAGAGAAGTGAGTACATTCAGTAGCTCATTAAAAGAAAAATTCGATAGCCCTTTGTGCCAGGAGAAAGGAGAGAAAGGCTAATGCCCATAATTTTGACTTGAGCAGCTGAGTAGATGAAGCTACCATGCACTGAGAAAGGAAGCCTAACAGGGGCTTTGGGAAAGAGAGAAGGTAGTGAGTTCTGTTTGGAACGTGTTTGTTAAGGAGTCTGTGAGTCATCTAGGTAGGGGTGTCCTGTGATTCGTTTGCTGTACAGGTGTGGAGGCCAGGAGAGAGATCTGGTCTGGAAATCCTGATCAAAATGCACTGAGCAAGGAAATGCTTTAGGTATGATTATCACAGGTAGCTTCTTACTGACTTGCACTTAAGGGTGGCTTTCATTGGCCTTACTTGAAATTCCAGAAGAAGTCACCTAGAGCTCATTTTCTGAGGTGTTATTCATGTCTTCCAGACTCTTGCTTCTCAAAATATGGTCCCTGGACAAGCTGAATTGGCATCTCCTGGGAATTTGAGGCTCTTGGGCCTCACTCTAGACCTACTGAACTAGAATCTTCATTTAACAAGATCCCTGGTGATTCACATGCACATCAAAGTTTGAGAAGCACCTTGTTCTAGACCAAGGGCCCAATCTGAGACTCTTTTCCTTTCATTTCATCTCTTTCTATGGTACCATACTTTAAACAGTTGAGGCTATAGAATCCCTTCTATGTTGTGTTATTTTTTATATAACTGAAGCAGCCACTTACTCTTGGTTGATCATGCCTAGTGTTAGGGCTTGTTATTTTGAATTATATGTAGGTTGTCTTCAACTGTCCTATGGCTGGACAATAAAATCTTCAATAATCAAAACAGGGTTAAGTGCATAGATTGTAGTTTTCATCTTGAAATCTCACACAGAATAAATGGCGACCAATAGTTGGCTGGCAATTGATGTGCTTAACAATGAATTCCATTCACTGACAAATATCAAGGCCACAAAAGTTAATTACTAGCTTCTTTTGAAGGCAGAGCCATGCCTACTCACATAGAAGGAAAATGAAAGAGGAGCTGTAAGAAATTCCTTGATTTAAGAAGCCAGCCACCCACCCTGACCCCTATAATTCTCTAAAATTCTTTGAAAATATTCATTCAATGCCCAGGTTCTTGTCAGTCAGCTTTCACAATAAACATAACATAATCCTAAGTATATTTTATAATATCAGGTATGAATTCACATAAGGTTTAGTTTTCTCTAGGTCATTTTACTTCTTTTAGAAACCATCTGAAGTTTTAATGACTTAAAATCTAAATTGGAACTACTATTTCCACATTAGTGCCTATGAAACCCTTTCCATGTATCCACGTGGAAAAAAAAAATCAAGGGAATTCATTTACCAACTATAAGTTTTATTCTCAGCATTACATTCATATTGATTAAAAAACAAAAGCAAAACCCTTAAGCCTACCATTCCTGGGGTTGTTTTGTTATTGTTGCTGGTGCTATTTTTAATTTGAGGAGGGGTAGAAAAGGCAAAAAAAAAAAAAAGAAAAGAAATAGAAAGAGTACTTAGATCCAGTGTTGATACAAATGAACATTTGAGTTGGCAAATGTTCTACTAAAGAATATTCTGCCAGATGAATAGGATCTCATTCATTCACTTATTCAACAAAATATTATTGATCACAAAATGTCTCAGAGAAGTGCTAAGAGCTGAGGAGAAAGACATGAGTAAAACACAGTTCTTGATCTCAAGGAACCCAAAGTCATGGAAACTGTATTTGTCAACAACATTGAAATTGTTTTCCAGGCTTCTTTGGTGAACAAAATATTATCCCCTGATAACACAGATGACAACAAAGATACAGGCATATAACTGTCCCTTTAAATTTTCAAATGTGGTTTCTGTTGAACCGGCAGAGGCAAACTGGGATCTCCCCTCCAAGTTGCCCATAATTATAAGCATTGTATGTACTTTGGAAGTGGAATCCAATTGACTGATGAACACAACAAGCCTTCATTCTTTCACAGCAATAGGAAGAACTGATGTAATTGAGCCCTGTCATCATGTTGGGCTCATGATCATCATCTAAATGAGTTGCTAAACATAGCTCTGGAACACAGACTGCCAATATAAGCCACTCTCATCTTCCACTCTTCCTTCTAGTCCTCTACTCTCAAAAAGGAGGGCCCCAGGACCTAGCATGTATCCAGACTCCAAGGACTATTGAAAAGCAAAGCTCTTGATCTCATGGTTTCCAAGAGCATGTGAGGATTCCAGGCTTGGTTGAGTCTCTTTCAGTCATTTAGGTATTGACCTAACCTGACAAGTGGGCCTCCTGTGTTGAGGAAAAAAGATGTTCTGGGCAGAGAAGACCTATTCATGTGATCTTCTCCTGCCCCATCACCAGTACACGAGATTCACTCTCTCAGAGACAAAGCTTGGGAGCTATTGAGACAACATTCAGTTTCCAGCGGCACCATCTATATGCCAGCTGTGTGATGTTGGGTCGATTGCTAAGCTTCTGTGGAACCCTCAGTTATTAAAAGAATAGATGCGCCCACATCTATTGATTTCTGTGACAATCAAATGGTATAGTATATGTCAAACATTGCCTAGTATGTGATATATGCTTAATAATTTGTGTCTGTGTTTTTTCTACTTTCATGGAGGAAGGCGTGTATTAGCTTCCTGGGCTACAAGCACAAATATTCATGCTGCCATAACAAACTGTAATAAACTAGGTGACTAAAGACAACAGAAATCTATTCTCTCACAGTTCTGGAGGCTAGAAGTCCAAAATCAAGGTATTGGTAGGGCCACACTCATTCTCCTGGCTTTTGGTGGTTGCCAGCCATCACTGACATTCCTCGGCTTACAGAAACTGAATTCCAGTCTCTGCCTCTATTACCACATGGCTGTCTTTCCTCTCTGTGTCTGTGTCTCAGCACAGCTTTTCCTCCTCTGTTTGTGTGTCTCTGTGTCTCTTCTCCTCTTTTTATAAGGACACCACTCAGGTTGGATGAAGGGCCCACCCTAGTTCATAGTGACCTCATCTTAATTGACATCATAATTCTATCTGCCAAGATCTTATTTCCAAATCAGATCACAGTCACAGATACAAAGGGTGAGGACTTCAACGCTGGGGTACATTTCAAAGGATACAGTTCAACCCACAACCAGGGTAAAGACTTTGGGGGCCTCCTAGAGGTCCTTTTTCTAATGGCAGATACCTTTGAGAACTCGCACTTTAGCCCTTAGCACACTCCATTTACAGAGCAGTTCAAGAGAGGGTATGGTGCGGTGCCCGAGTGTGTAGTACAATAATGCCTGTTTGGACATGGAGACAGAGGGGACTCATGTGGGTCAGCGCTGCCAGAAGAAGCTTTGTGGAACGGTGGCTGTCAGCTGAGCCTCCACCCTTCCTGTCTTTCTCCTCCTGGGCAACGGCCCCAGAGCACTCACAGACTCACAGCGACAAGATTGTGGGGCAAAGAGCTGCCCCTCCTGTGCTCTCTCCAGCCTCCATCCACAGAGACTTCAGGAGAGGCTGGCAAAGAAACTGGGGCGGCTGTGTGGTGCTTGGACTACCCTGCCAGGGGGCTTCCCAGAGCCCAGGAAGGAAGCCTTGCCTTGTTCCGATCAGCAACGCACACAATGCACGGCCCAGGTCCCATGAACAACACCCTCGGCTCTGCTGGGACACGGGAGATGAAGAACTCGAGGGATATTCCACAAGAGATATGCTTGGTCAAAACATGTACTCTCTGAAGTTGAATTTTGAGGAGGAAATTTAAAACAAAAAGAAAAACAAGCCCAGGCTCACACCTGTAATCCTAGCACTTTGGGAGGCCGAGGCAGGCAGATCATTCAAGGTCAGGAGTTCAAGACCAGCCTGACCAACATGGTGAAACCCAGTCTCTACTAAATATACAAAAAAAAAAAAAAAAAAAAAAGTAGCTGGACGTGGTGGTACATGCCTGTAGTCCCAGCTACTCAGGAGATTGAGGCAGGAGAATTGCTTGAACCCAGGAGGCAGAGGTTGCAGTGAGCCGACATTACACCACTGCACTCCAGCCTGGGCAACAGAGGGAGCCATCTCAAAAAACAAAAACATGTACTCTCTCTGAAACTTCCAAGGGTGTCAGGCAATTTCCTGTGGGGTTTTAAGAGAGATGGGGTTTTTATAAGAGGCTAAAAGCAGAGCCCTGAAGAAGGAAAGATGAAGACTCAGGTTTTGGATTCTAGGAGCATTATATGTTACCGATTCCTAAGGGCACTTAAAACTTGAGCCCCAAACGGGACTCTAGAAGCTAACAGAAGACTTTCATTTGTTCACAAAAATAAGGCACAGTTAAGAGAATAAGGAGTTCTGAGGAGATAAAAAGAACTTTTTGCCTTTATAATCTGAAGGGGGAAAAAGCATAGAGACGCAAAGATATTGTCACACATTTGGGGTGGAGAGGATCTTATTTCCATTTCTACTTTTCCTGACTCTTCCATTTACAAAGGATAGCGGCCTGTTTATGAAAGTGCTTTTCTTCAGAACTATGAAAATCTTTTCTCTGTAAAGGAGAAAGAAAGACGAGAGCTCCAAAAGGCACTCAAGGCAAGCTTAAAACAATTTCACTTTCTAGAAAAAAAATATCTAATTGAATTCTTTACAGACCCAGAAGCTGTGGGCCGGTGCCCTCTGAGAACCACCTGCCACGAGTGTGTGGGGTGGTCCCTGGGCAACCCACTCTCGTTCCCTGACTCATGTGTGGGAAAAGCAAGGCCAAGAAAATTAAGGGACACACTTACCCAGAGCTAGTTAGAGGAGAACAAGGGTTAGAACTCAGGTGACTAATTGTATACTTACTCTGGGAATTATTTGTACATGTCTTCTGCCTTCATCTCCGTGGTAAAGTTCTGCAGGGCAGAGATCACAGTTTATATGTCTGTATACCTCACTCACGCTGGAAGCATTGGTTTGTTGTTTTTTTTTTTTTTTTTTTTTTGAGATGGAGTTTCACTCTTCTTGCCCAGGCTGGGTGCAATGGCACGATCTCAGCTCACTGCAACCTCCACCTTCCGATTTCAAGCGATTCTCCTGCCTCAGCCTCCCGAGTAGCTGGGATTGCAGGAGCCCACCACCATGCCCAGCTAATTTTTGTATTTTTGGTAGAGACAGGGTTTCGCCATGTTGGCCAGGCTAGTCTCGAATTCTTGACCTCGTGATCCACCTGCCTCGGTCTCCCAAAGTGCTGGGATTACAGGCGTGAACCACTGCGCCCATCCTGGAAGCATCAGTTATTTTGCTGACTGGTTGTTGGCTTGACACTCTGAATAGTATGATTGATGAGAGCATGAGCTCTAGAGTTAAGACTACCTGTGTTCAGATCTGGCCCTGCTATTTATCAGCTGGACAGCCTTATACAAGTTCTTCACTACTTGAGGCCCTACTTTAGTCATTTGTGAAATGGAAAAAATACTTGTCTGCTAGTAGCACTGTAAAGATTAAATGTAGTGAAGCATGGAAAACACTGCGTCCAACTATTTCCATAGCAATATTGCATAGCAAAGCACCCTGACACTCAGGGGTTTAAAACTACAGTCATGTATTTTTTTTTTTTAATTTCAATAGTTTTGGGGGTACCAAAGTAGTTGTGGGGGATAACCAAAACCCACATTCCTTAGTGGTGATTTCTGAAATTTTAGTGCACCCATCAGCCAAGCAGTGTATACTATACCCAATGTGTAGTCTTTTATTCCTTACCACCCCCAAGTTTCCTCCCTGGGTCCCCTGGGGCCATTATATCATTCTTATGCCTTTGAGTCCTCATAGCTTAGCTCCCACTTATAAATGAGAAAATATATTTGGTTTTCCATTCCTAAAGTTAATTCACTTAGAATAATGGCCTCCAGCTTCACCCAAGCTGCTGCAAAAGACATTATTTCATTCCTTTTTTTTTTTTCTTTTTTTTGGTTGAGTAGTATTCCCTGGGGTATATATACCACATTTTCATGTATCCACTCATTGGTTGATGGGCCCTTAGGTTGGTTCCATGTCTTTGCAATTGTGAATTATGCTGCTAGAAACATGTGTGTGTGTGTTTTTCATATAATGCACAGTCATGTATTTTTTGCTGAGCATCTATAGGTCAGCCAAGGTTCAGGTGATTGAGCTGGGCTTTGGTTGGCCTTGGCTACTAACTGTAGGTTGAGTCTAGGTCTGCACCATGTGTCTCTTATCACCCTCGGTGGCTACACAAGCCAGGTTCTTCTTATGGTGACAACAGAAGCTCATCAGGGAAGGCTTGTCCTCCTGCACATTCCAAGTCACTACACAGATCGTGTCTACCAGCATCCCATGGTCTAAAGCAAGTCACAGAGCTGAACCCAAAGGCAAGTAGGTGGGAAGGATTCTCCACCCACCAGGCAGCCATGGCAAGGTGGGAATGTTCTGTATAACACAATTACATGGGAGTGAAGAACTGTGACTGATAGTTCAGTCTAGCATAAACGCTTTGCACAGTGTCTGAAACATAATAAACATTCAGTAGATACCACCTATTATGAATTGTTATGGCTCCTTTCTTGGTAGACATATAAAGTCTTACGTTAATAGAAGTTGTGCTTGTGTATCTACAAAGGATAATCTTTGGACTTTTTTTCTTATTCTTTTTCTCTTTCCACAGATTTACTTTGCACCAAGGACAAGCTGTCAGCCAGTTTCTGCCAGACACTGAAAGCCATGAAGAAATGTTCTGTGCCCACCGTGAGGGCTCAGTGCTGCTTCTCGTGTCCCCAGACACACATCACCCACAGCCAAAGGCAAAGAAGGCAACGGTTGCCCCAAAAACCCAAAGCACTCTAAGCCCAAAAGGAAGCCACCTTCCACCAGACTGCAGCAGCCTGCTGACCGTGACATGCTTTAGCTCTGGGAGCTGCTTCATTGAGGTTTTGCTTCATATATTTCAGGTTCAGCTTTGGGTCCTAGTGAAACAAAATCCATTGTGTTCCTCTAGCCACAAAATGTCCCTCACAGGAGGCCTAGGCTGCCGTACTTGCTGCTCCCTGATAGGAAGGTGAAATAGCTAGGAGAATCAGGCAGCTCCTGGTATCGGCTCCTGGGAAAGGTGCTAGGTTACAGATTTGTGAAATGTTGTATTTTTGTTCTCCCTTGAAGATAAAAACAAAGAGACTAGTTTTCTCCCCGACTACCTCAAGAGTATCAGGCAACAGAGCCACCCTTACCCAGGGGACAAATAATCTTCTTAATTTATCTTGATGAATACGTTTCTTTTTTTTTTTATTTCCTCCCTGCCTGGGGCAGCTGCTATTTGAAATGTCACAGTGGAGCTTTAGGAACATTCCTTTAATTTATGCAGGCAGAGGACTGCTTTCTTCACCCCATGTTCCACTAGGGCAGGAAGAGAAAGTGCTTGTTACACCCCTCAGTCTCTTCATCCCTGTAGGGCTCCACATCTGGGCTGCTTAGAGTCTCCTGCCAACCTCAAGACACTAGACTAAGAGGAAACAGGCATAAGAAACATAGCCGAAGGGATTTAGGTCACTTACAGAGAAAACACTTCTGGCTTGAAGAGCATTTCTGTGAAAACTCTTAAAAAGCAAATGAGCAGAAATCAATTTCTTACTATTATAGAAAAGGAACTGTGGGCCTTTATTCTTCCCACTTTTCTGGCAAATACACGCTCCTTCGCAGAAGGGAAAATGAGTCTTCCTGGCTGATTTCCTCTCTTCTGTACAGTCCATACAGGAAGCCTGAGCTCAGGTCCCACCATCGTCTTGCTGCAGGGAGTGTATAAGCTAAGACCGCTACGACCAGCTCTAGGGCTGCCACCTGTCCTCACCTCCCCTCGGTTGGAAAATGGAGGTTCCCTATGAAAATATTGCAAAGAGCCAGGTAAATTGTACTAAGTACAAGAACATAGTGCAAACTTCTAATCTAGAGAAAAAAAAAAACATTTCTAAACAGTAAGGTGAAGAGGATCTACTTCTCAGTGTACCCAATATGTCTTATTGGACAAGTATTTTTTCCATTTCACAAATGAAAGTCGTAAAGGTGTTTCACCTTGAGGAGAACAGGTGAATCAGGAAGTCCAAGGAAACTGAAATAAAAGTTAGAATCCTTGTTCTGGATGTTCCTACCTCCCACCAGAAGTCAAAGTAGGCTTGGTCTCATATTCAGAGCAAATTTCTAGACAAAGTGATTTCTAAGGGAAGGTACTTACACGAACTGAACCCAGAGAAAGAGGGTAAGTGGGTGGGTGGAGGGGCATAAGCCTTAAAAGGAAGAAGATCTCAGAACCAATTCTTGGCAGGGAGAAAGGCAAGGATGTGGCCTTCATGTGATGGGCAGCATATTTTCTGACTCATGCACAGATACACTTAATACTCCCCATGGAACACAGTGTCCTCTGTCTCCCTTTACCTATCCGTTCAGCAGAATGGTGCTATTTAAAAATGGTGCTAATATCTAGATGGTGGCAGAACTAATGTAAACATAGATAGGCATACAAATGGGTAAGTGTATGTGAAACTCTCCATATAGCTATTCTGTTAAACATGTAATGGTGTTGCTGTCCAATGCCAATTTTATTGCTTGGGTACCTTGAATTTAAGATTTAATAGTATGTGCTTTTTATTTTTTTCCAAGCCATTAATATGTATTACTCTCATGAATTCCTGTGGAAAATAAAACAGTGGGATTGGGATGAAATTCAAGATAGACCAGAAACAGGAGGAAAGTAGAAATGTTTACCTAAAGCCAGAGAATTTATTTCTAGATGATAATTACATTATTGTATTCTCTGCCTTTAAACGTAAACATTGCTGGCCAATAGCAATCTCTGGTGAATAATGGTTTTCGAGGATAGGAGACAAATTGTTAGTGACATGAATGGAGAAGAATCTGATATTTACTAATGAGGCAGTTTGCAAAGACTGTCCCTGAAGTGTAGTGTAGGCTTTCAGGGGGATTCATTTAGTACGCTAGATTGATTTAACCTGGTACTGTACTAGCATAGGGTCAAATACGTGTCATCAGAGACCTGGATATGACCAGGCTTACAAAACTCAGGAACAAACTCAGATTCCTACTGACCTCAACCAACTAAACTAGGCCAAATTTCTCAGCATACAAAATGGACCAAGTTATTTACAACCCACGTGGTGAAGAAGATGGTAGACGTGTGGAGAGAGTTTGGCCAGGTGCTCCATTCTAGGTCTTTTTCCAGTTTCTCAAAGGCAGAAAATTGGCTCCTAATTATTTGCCATGGATATCTGCTTCCTGTACTGGAGCTATGTTGTGAGACAGCTGTGTGATGTCCATCATTCTTGACTCCAGAATGAAGACAGGGCTCGCTGTTTTCTGTCCTGATGGTATCATCTGTTGCCTTGGCGATCACTCAGTGATGAGTCGTCAGTATTTTGACAGGTCCCAGTGCTTGCTGTACAAGAGGGGACTCAGATCAACAGGAAGACTCTGAAGGCAGGAACCTGCATGGTGTCTTCACATCTTTGATACTTGGGTGCTAACATGAAGCAGAGTTGTTGGTTTACTTTATCTAGGCCCTTCTTTCTTCTCACCTGGAACAAGCAACTGAGAAGTGTATCAGGAGACACTGGATACATATCTCTATGAAATCGGGCCATCGCAGGGCCTGGTACTTAACTGCATTAACGTTCTAAAACCCAGTTTGGTTTACATTGTCTCTCACAGTAGTATATTTAGCTCTTCTTTGGACAGTTGTGGGTTAATATAATTCTTTAACATAAAAATGTAATTAAACACACCACGAGAGAACAATATTCCAGGAGACCTAATAGTGATTACTTTCTTCAATCAGGAAATCGTTTCAGTGCCTCCTTTGTAGGAATGCTTTGTTTTCTGATGGCTTTTCTTAAAGAAGAGCACACCGCCGTCCAGTCTCCTGAGACAGCCACGTCTCCGCTGACATCCCACTGTGATGCTTTCAGATAGTCAGTGAATGTTTCTGATAACCTTCATCTAGTATCTGAAACACAATGTGAGGGATGATATCGTTTTCGATAATAACACCCCATTCAGTTGACTAAAATCTTCCAAACTCTGAAAGCTGCACACTGCTACTCCAGTGAGTGCAGGTCTTAGCTCTTCTGCTTTCTGACTTCAAGATAAATCTCTGGGACGATGTATCTGGTGCTCAGTCCGCAGTGATTCACTTTTGAAGGAGAGGCCACATGACATGAACTGCCTGGTGTTACAACCTCGCTAACATATTTGATGCTACTCCTGTTGTCTGTACTGCTAATTCAAGTATTATTCTAAGTTATGTTATTAAAAAAAACATGGTGGGTAAAGCACAATCCTACCCGTCATTGTCCTCCAAAATAATTGTATGACATGCACGGCCCAGCCCGTTGCCCTCCCTGCATCTCTGTGCTGCTTTGCCATTTTCCCTTCTACCCAGCCTCCTCAAGGGGTACCTTGGTGGGTATCTCAGTACTTAAAACCAGATTGTAATCATAGCCTCCCTTTGTGTGGCATCAATAAATGGCCAAACTCATTGATGTTTCTGTGTGATTCCTTTACCCCTGCTGTGAAACTCCCACCACCCACCAGTGTTACTACGGATTTTAGCAACCTGGGGAAGGATGCTGTCAATTTCTTCCTCCCACACTCTTTCCAGATTCTCTCCTACCCTACCCCTAGATCAATACATCATCAGATGAGTCACATCCCAGGTGAGCCGGTCTCTTCTCAGGAATGTGCAACAACTGCCACAGTCATATGATAATGCCATGATAATCTGAAGTGATGCCTAAAATTCCCCAAAACACTGAATTCAACATATTCATGCTGCTCACAGCATAACCTACTCTTTCATCTCTCCAAAGCATAGGCTTAATGCTTAAGAGAAAATGACCCATCTCTAGGGGAATTTGCTTTGGGAATTCAATCCTTATTCAAAGATGGGTGCACAGCTCAGTAAATGCAACTAGCAAAAGCAGAATTTGTACATACAGCGATCGAGTCTATTCACAAGGAATAAACAAAACCATAGAGGTAGTGAAGAGCCAGGCCTCTTCAGGTGATCCCTAGGATGTTTGAGGGCATGAATGGGAGTAGCAGGAAATGTAGTTTTGGTCAAGAAGGCATCGCGGAGAGCCATGGATACTTCCCTGATTATACCTTAAAAATTATTCTATCTGTGACTATGAGATCTTGCTAATACTGCAAGATCAAAGCCCAGCTCAAATGCTACTTCCCCTGGGACACCTACCCTGACCCTGCCAGAAAGACAGGGTCTGTTTTCCACTATACCCTGCTCCCACTATACTAGGTATATTTTCCACTGGAAAAGTAGCTCTTAATCAGGGGTGATTTTTGTTCCCCAGAGGATCTTTGACAATGTCTGGAGACATTTTTGTTTTCCACAATTGGGCAGTGGGAGAGGGAGGGAGTGCTACTGGCATCTAGTGAACAGAGGCCCAGAATGTTGCTGAACATTCTATGGGACGACATTCCCTCAACAACAAAGAATTGTCTGGCTCATAATGTCAACAGTTCCAAAGTTGAAAAATCCTGCACTAAAACAATTATCACCTTGTAGTGAGTAGCAGGGGATCTTGGTTGAGTAAAACCAGACTTTCACCAAAATTCAGACTTCTCAAAAGGACTGATGAGGTTAGTCAGAAAACCTCAAAAGAACTAAAAAATGCATCAGGGTTCAAAGCACACCAGCTTGATTAAAGAATCTTGATGTTGAAGGGGATACATGATAATGAGCACAGCTCAAAAGAGTCTTAAACCAGCCCCTGGGGACAAAGATGTTTCGATCCTAGAGCTATGGCAATAAATCAAAAGCAAGCAAACTGGAAAACTGGCATGTTAGGAGTTTGAATTAATCATCCTCCTCTAATTGAGATTTCTAATCAAACAGAAGAGACATAATCAGCCAGATCAAAATATCAGCTTCAGTGGTGGTGAAGCTGGCTTGGAGAGCATGTCTTGGGTGCAAATGGAAAAAAAGTTTTCCTACCCTTCACATCTGCATCCCTGCATGGGAAGCAGCTGGAGATCTGCAGGCCTCCCTCCAGTGGTTCTCTGAGCTCCAGGCTTCAAGCTCAAGAGAGATGGGGATGGAGTAGAAAGAAACAGAGAGAAATGGACCATTCAACCTATTAACCTCGGTTACTAGGAGTCTCATGGCCATCAAACTTTCACCAACAGCAGCACCCTCTCCTACCCTGGGAGAAGCATGTAAAACGGTTATCATAAAGACCCCAAAGGGATATCTCAGTACTATCCACTCTGGAAGTGGAGGTTTCATGCCCCTATGGGAAAGAGGTAAGATTAGCATGAAGGAAAAATCAGGTAGAGGAAACACTGATTAAAAACTATCACATGGGCTGGACACAGTGACTCATGCCTATAATCCCAGCACTTGAAGGCCGAGGTGGGAGGATCACTCCAGACCAGGAGTTCAGGACCAGCCTTGGCAACGTGGTGAGATCCCATCTCTGAAAAAAAAAAAAAGAAAAAAATGAATTAGCTGGGTGTGGTAGTGTCCACCAGTAATCCCAGCATGTTGGGAGGCCAAGGTGGGAGGATCCCTTGAAGCCAGTTTGAAACCATCATAGGTAACATAGTAAGACCTTGTCTCTACAATAAATATATATATATATTTAATTAGCTGGATGTGGTGTTGCATCCCTGTAGTCCTAGCTACTTGGGAGGCTGAGGCAGGAGGATTGCTTGAGCCTGTTAGAGGCTATAGTAAGCTATGATCAGGCAACTACTGCTCTTCAGCCTGGGCAACAGAGCAACATCCTGTCTCAAAAAAGAAAGAAGTATCAAATTTCAAGTTCTAAATACAATAGATCCTCATTATTTGCAGATCCATATTTGCAAATGTACCTACTTGATAAAATGTATTTGTAGCAGCACTTCTGCGGACATGCACAGAGTAGTGAAAAATTCCAGTCATCCTTATACATATGTTCATAGCTGGGTTCCGATGATAAGATACTTTGCATTCCTTTTTTGCTTTTTCTTTTCTTTTTTTTTTTTTCGTGACAGAGTCTTGCTCTGTCGCCCAGGCTGGTGTGCTGTGGCACAATGTCAGCTCACTGCAACCTCCACCTCCCTGGTTCAAGCAATTATCCTGCCTCAGCCTCCTGAGTAACTGGGGTTACAGGCACAAGCCACCACGCCCAGCTAATGTTTGTATTTTTAGTAGAGACGGGGTTTCACTGTGTTGGCCAGGCTGGCCTTGAACTCTTGACCTCAAGTGATCTGCCTGCCTTGGCCTCCCAAAGTGCTGTGATTATAGGCATGAACCACCACACCCAGCCTTTTGCCTTCCTTTTCAAGGCCTGTTTAGTGCCATGTCTTTTGCATGTTTGTTTTGGTGATTTTTCTATTTCAAATGGCCCTCAGCTGCAGGGCTACAATGCTGTCTGATGTTTTGAAGCACAAGAAGGCTGTGATGTGCACACTAAAGTTTGAGAGCCCTTGGGTTAGAGTGATTTCCACAGAATATGGTGTTATATAACCGTGGCGTTTAGAGGTGAAGCAGTCATAATGTGTTCTTTTATTATTGGCCTGCAAGAAGTATGGTACCTGTCCAAAAAGCCTCTACAAGAATGTTCATTACAGCTTTATTCAGAATCATCAAAAACTGGAAACATATCTGGCATCCATCAACAGACAAATGAATAAACAAACTGATATATTTATTCAGTGGAATATCACTCAGCAATAAAAAGGAATAAACTATTGATACAATAAAATGAAAAAAATCTCAAAACCTTATGCTGAGTGCAAGAAGCTTTACCCAAAAGAGTACCTACTATATAATTCTTTTTTTGTTATTATTGAAAAGAGGCAAAATCAGTCTACAGTGGAAAAAATTAAGAACAGTGGTTGCCTCTAGGGGTTGGGTGGGGCTGAGGGTTGACTTGGAGGGGTGTATGGGACATTCTCAGGCTTCACCCCCAGAATTTCTGATTCAGAACCAAGAATTTGCATTTCTAATAAGTTCCCAGGTGATATTGATACAACCATTCTGAAGAATCACACTTTGAGAACCACAGCTCTAACATAAGCTCTTTGATTGAAGCAGCAGACACCTCTGGTGCCCATGTCACATTCCCAAAGGCCCATTTAAGTTCTGTATGTGCTCAAAGTCCCCTTGCTTCAAGCGCATGCATGCATCTGTCTGCCTTCTGTTCCAGAGCACCCTCACATATGCACAGCTCTGAAGTGCGAAGGAGTTAAGACCACTGGACCTCTCATCCTTCAGATGCACCAATCTGGGAGGATTCTGCATGCTTTGTATGAGGTCCCAGCATTGTTAAGCCCCAGTTGCCCACAACAGCAAGCTTTATAATACACCCCCAGGTTTGTCCTTTCTCCTTCCCATCTCACCCTTCCTACTCTCTTGCTTTTATTTCCTGAGATCACCTCCTAAATAAACTATTTGCATCCAAGTCCTTGTCTCAGGTTTTGCTTTGGGGAAGTAAGATAACTGGGTGGATGTTGGGAAATGAAAGTACACTGAATATGAGTACAAGGGAAGTGTATGATTCTGTTCTCATGCTGCTAATAAAGACATACCTGAGACTGAGTAATTTATAAACAAAAAGAGGTTTAATGGACTCACAGTTCTTCATGGCTGGGGAGCCCTCACAGTCATGGTGGAAAGCGAAGGAGGAGCAAAGGCACATCTTACATGGCAGCAGGCAAGAAAGCTTGTGCAGCAGAACTGCCCTTTATAAAACCATCAGATTTCATGAGACTTATTCACTATTACAGTAACAGCATGGGAAAAACCCACCCCCATGTTTTAATTACCTCCCACTGAGTCCCTCCCATGACACATGGGGATTATGGGAACTACAAGATGAAATATGGAGAACAGTGGCCCTGAATGTGCTGCGTTGCTACCAAATCTGGCATTTCCCATTTGAACCTAGTGGGCCTACCTGATTCTCCTGCAAAACAGAATCTACCCACTCTTTCAGTCTGGCCTTGGTCAGGCCACAGCCTAGGGTGGTAGTGTGGTGTCACAGAGATGAGTACAGATGGGTCAGTATCAAGCTCCGTTCTTCTTTTTTTGGGAGGTGGGAGTGGGGAGCAGGGTCTCACTCTGTTGCCCAGGCTGAAGTGCAGTGATGCAATCATAGTTCACTGCAGTCTTGAACACTTGGTCAGGATCCATTCTTCTTACGGGTCACTCATGCCCATTTCTCAGGCCGCTCACTGGGTTCTGACCTCTCACTCTCACAGATGCTCTGCCTGACCTCTGAGTCCCTTTGGGAGTCTCTCAATCACATTAAATGCCTCACATTGCAGAATTGGATTCTGCTTTCTTGGGCTTATGTCACTTTGCCTTATCCTTGTCATTGAAGAGACAGGTTGGTAAAAACTGCACTTCCCAAGCTCTTTACATACCAAACACAGAAAGATGATCATATTTGCATAGCCCACTGCAGTTACTGTGAACCACTAGCAGCCAGATGTGACCAGGCCTGACCACCTTGAGCCCCAAGGAGTTCAGTATCTCGGGCACACCTGTAGCCTCCATCCTATTGAGTTGTGTGGTTTTGACTCTGAATCCTTCCTGTCTTGAGTTGTCTTAATTTGATGCCTTATAGATCTAGATCTAAGGTATGTGGGGATCTCTTTTGCCCTAACTCCTTCCTATATTCCAGGCAACCTTAAACTACACTCTTATCCCCAAATATTAATAAACACAGACTATCAATACTCACAGGAGGAAGAAAAATAGTGCGCTGGAACTCAGGGAATGAAGTATTGTCAACCCACAGTGAAAGAGTATTTGGGGACAGTGAGCCCAGCTTTGGGTGCCCTCCATTCTTTCACATCCTGAGAAGCTGGCCTACAACTTATCATCTCTGCTCCCCTCATTCTGAGTCATGGGTCCAGGGTCTGGGTGGGGTCAGTTGGTTGCCAGAATGAAAAAAAAATCGGAAAAAATATCTCGAAAGACCAATCTTAGGTTTTACAATAGTGATGTTGTCTATAGGAGCAATTGAGGAAGTCACAAATCTTGTGACCTCTGGCCAGAGGTTCTGAGCGTAGGGGATTATAGAAACTATGCCTGCATAGAAGCAGAATTCAGGCCCCTCCCATAATCCTAATCTCCTGGACTTTCATTAGCTTTACAAAGGCAGTTTTCGGTTGCAGCAAGGAAGGGATCAGTTTTAAGGAGGGACTGTTATCATCCTTGCTTCAAAGTTAAACTATAAACTAAATTCTTCCCATGGTTAGCTTGGCCTATGCCCAGGAATGAGCAAGAACAGCCAGCCTCTGAGACTAGAAGCAAGATGGAATAAGCCATGCTAGACTTCTCTCACTGTCATAATCTTTGCAAAGTTGGTTTCAATCATACCCCTAGAAATAGAATAAGTTGATATTTTGGTTTATATATCAGTTTCTTGTGAACTTGGTCAGTGTATGTTAATTCTTCCAAATCAGAGAAAATTTTATTTCTAAAGCTGCCAAAACAAAGGTCAGACCTTGAACTATAGTTGATACATTCCCCCCAAAATGCCACTTCTTGAGGCCCAGTGTGAGCAGCCATCTGACCACCTACTGTGACATTGCAACCTCCACTCTCCCTGGTCTCACTCAGCAAGTGAGTGGTAGGGATGTTCAGAGAATTCCAATGTCTAGTATAGCTCCCAGCATATAGTAAGAATTTCATAACTTGTGGAAATCATCTTTATTTGTTCATCCATTCATAGAAAAGATGTCTTGAGGGAGGAGGGTAGCAAACAAAGGGTTGGGGTGGGGGAGAGAGGAAAAGGTAAGAACACACAGGTCATGCTTAGGGACAAGAGAGCAGACGATGGGGTGGAGAATGTGGTAGGGTGTGTGTGTTGAGGTCACGGAGAGGAGTTGAGGTGTAAATATCAGAGGCTGAAGTGCACAGATACAGTGTCCTTCCCTGTCCATGCACTATGGCAGGAGACTGAGGGCACAGATGGGACCATCTCAGAAGGGACTGGGGGGGAGGGTACTTCCTCCCTGTGCTTGCACTAACCTGAACCTTCCTCTTGTCTCTGCTAATCCCAGCCTGTTTGCAGCTCAGGGAGTGGAGGAAGCCATGTGCCAGATGCTTCTCCAAAGTTGTATATGGCTTCTCTGTCAGGCAGGTGGTTGGTGTGCTCCTGCCCATTCTGGAACCTGAAAGATGCTTGCTCCAGGCCTACTCCTTAGGATTTGAGGCCTGGGGTAAGAGTACAATGGAAGGAACAAACACCAAATGTATAAAGGTTTAAAAGTCATGAAACAAGCTACATTCTAGGCCTGGCCTCTGTTCTCATCCAACATCTCACAGCCATCCCCCCAAGGATCAGCCATGTGACGGAGAGGCTAAATTAGCTAGCACTGGGCCAGCCCTGCCTCCTGAGAATTTGGTGGCTCACACCCAGGTCTCCAAGGTGATGACTAAACCCAAATCCCTGATGGAGACTGACCTGGCCAAGCTCCCTAGGGAGTCTGGAGAGGTAGGTTCCTTGCTCCCATGCCTCACTTTTCCACCTCATAACCTGCAACAATTCTAAAAACCTTCCAACAATATCACATGGGCAGAGAAAGGGGAGGGAGCCAGTTATCCGCAGACCTGGTCCACCCAGGCCCCTAGACACTCACCATGGGTGCTATGGGGTGGCAAACTATAAGCTCAGCTCTTTCCCTGGTTTCCTTGGGCCCAGACTGTGATTTTTGCATCCCCAGCCTGCACTTATAGGCTGTCAGGCCCATACCCTTCTCTGGCCTGGGGAGCCCAATATGTGCACTGTATTTTGATAATTCTTATTCACTCAGTCTGTTACAAAACTCAAAAAACTTTGTTTCCAAGCCACAAAGACAAAAGTATTTGCATTTCAGCCTTTTGGAATACTGGCCCTTAGAAAGCCAGGCTTGGGGCAGGGGCTCCTCTTGCCAGCCCTAGAAGTATTACTGCCCACTCCAGTGTAGTCCATGAGAATTTCCAATTATAAGCAAAGATGCTTGTGGGAAAAGGACCTTGTGGCCAAGCAGGGTCCAGGCTTATCTTGGGCAATAGGATAGATGAATGACTAGGAAAGTTGTTGGCATGCTCCAGCCCTGAAGCCCAGGTTTCAGAGGGCCACTCAGAAAGGCAAGCTGTTAAGTCATGACTGACTGGCCAGAATGGGATCAACAAATTAGAACCAATGTTTCTTGAGCTCAAACTCTGAGGTGTGCTTCCAACCCACTTCCAGCCCATCAGCCTCCACTCCTGCCTAATAAAAGGAATGTGATTCACAAAGGACCCAGAAGAAAAAGACACAGGCAGAGAGGCTATATAGGCAAAGCCTATTTCAAATGCACCAATTATCAGGCTGGGCATGGTGGCTTATGCCTGTAATCCCAGCACTTTGGGAGGCTGAGGTAGGTGGATCACTTGAGGTCAGGATTTCGAGACCAGCCTGGCCAACCTTACGAAATCCATCTTGTCTCTACTAAAAGGCTACAGTAACCAAAACAGCATGGTACTGGTACCAAAACAGAGATATAGACCAATGGAACAGAACAGAGTCCTCAGAAATAATACCACACATCTACAGCCATCTGATCTTTGACAAACCTGAGAGAAACAAGAAATGGGGAAAGGATTCCCTATTTAATAAATGGTGCTGGGAAAATTGGCTAGCCATAAGTAGAAAGCTGAAACTGGATCCTTTCCTTACTCCTTATACGAAAATTAATTCAAGATGGATTAGAGACTTAAATGTTAGACCTAATACCATAAAAATCCTAGAGGAAAATCTAGGTAGTACCATTCAGGACATAGGCATGGGCAAAGACTTCATGTCTAAAACACCAAAAGCAACGGCAGCAAAAGCCAAAATTGACAAATGGGATCTCATTAAACTAAAGAGCTTCTGCACAGCAAAAGAAACTACCATCAGAGTGAACAGGCAACCTACAGAATGGGAGAAAATTTTTGCAATCTACTCATCTGACAAAGGGCTAATATCCAGAACCTACAAAGAACTCCAACAAATTTACAAGAAAAAAACAAACAACCCCATCAAAAAGTGGGCAAAGGATATGAATAGACATTTCTCAAAAGAAGACATTCATACAGCCAACAAACACATGAAAAAATGCTCATCATCACTGGCCATCAGAGAAATGCAAATCAAAACCACAATGAGATACCATCTCACACCAGTTAGAATGGCGATCATTCAAAAGTCAGGAAACAACAGGTGCTGGAGAGGATGTGGAGAAATAGGAACACTTTTACACTGTTGGTGGGATTGTAAACTAGTTCAACCATTATGGAGAACAGTATGGCGATTCCTCAAGGATCTAGAACTAGATGTACCATATGACCCAGCCATCCCATTACTGGGGATATACCCAAAGGATTATAAATTATGCTGCTATAAAGACACATGCACACGTATGTTTATTGCAGCACTATTCACAATAGCAAAGACTTGGAATCAACCCAAATGTCCATCAGTGACAGATTGGATTAAGAAAATGTGGCATATATACACCATGGAATACTATGCAGCCATAAAAAAGGATGAGTTTGTGTCCTTTGTAGGGACATGGATGCAGCTGGAATCCATCATTCTTAGCAAACTATCACAAGAACAGAAAACCAAACACCGCATGTTCTCACTCATAGGTGGGAACTGAACAATGAGATCACTTGGACTCGGGAAGGGGAACATCACACACCGGGGCCTATCATGGGGAGGGGGGCGGGGGGAGGGATTGCATTGGGAGTTATACCTGATGTAAATGACGAGTTGATGGGTGCAGCACACCAACAAGGCACAAGTATACATATGTAACAAACCTGCACGTTATGCACATGTACCCTACAACTTACAGTATAATAATAATAAATAAATTTAAAAAAAAAAAAAAAAAAAAAAGAAAAAAACAATGCCCACACAAAAAAATAAAAAAATAAAAAATAAAATAAAATAAAATAAAAATAAAAATTAGCCCAGCATGACTGCACACACCTGTAGTCCCAGCCACTCGGGAGGCTGAGGCAAGAGAATTACTTGAACCCAGGAGGCGGAGGTTGCAGTGAGCTGAGATCATGCCACTGCACTCCAGCCTGGGCAACACAGCAAGACTCCATCTCAAAAAAAAAAAATCAAGGTCAAATGTACCAATTATCTTTTCTCTGCACTCAGACAAAGAATCTAATTATCACTCTGAATCATTAATAAACTATTGGGATTTCACAAAACGTTCCCACATTTCACTCTAGGAAGCCAAACTCAGTAACTCCTTATCAAGTTATCAAGCCTGATGAATACATCTGGAGGTTGAAGTAACAGCAGGACCATTTGGGACTTTGCTTCTGTTGTTCCCATATAGGGATTATCGGGAATTGAATGCCCAGAAGGGATTTCAGGACCAGGTGCCAAAAGACAGCATATCTGTTACCTCTTTGCACATCAGTAGGATGGTGTTAACAATATTTGGCCTACCTCAGAACCTCTCAGCGTGGCTGGGGAGCTAAAACAGAGTACAGGAAAGGGCCTGGCAAAGATGGTGGGCCCAAGATACATCCACTGCCACTCAGCTACCCATAGGAGAACCTGTGTCCTTGAGAGTCACACCATCCACCTAATATCCCTCTTCCACTCCTCGTCTCTATCATCTTTCATCCCTCCTCCATATTTATCAAGGCCTTTGGCTCCTGCTTCGGTCTTCCTTCTGGAAATAAACAAAGACCAACCAAATGAGAAAAATAAAGTCTATTTATTCTGAACTTACTATAGCAAGGGAGTCAGCCACTGTCAGTGTCTTTTGGCAGAGACTCAAGGACAGATAGAGGAGTGGAAAAACCTTACAGTGGACAAAAGGGAAGGCTTCAGGTGTGCCCTGATGGGAAGCTGTTGGCTTGGGAAGCTGTAGGAGGCTAATGAGACGTAGTGATCCTATGTCATTGATTAAGGGTACATATTTGACTTTCTCTGTTTGGTCCTAAATTACAAATAGGGACAAAAATTTGGGAAGCTTTCAGTTATTAATCAAGTCCTGGTCATTTGGGGCTGACTGCTACCGGAGTTGTTTAGCTTCTTGGATTGTCACTAAAATATAACAATCTAGGCTGGGAATGGTGGCTCACACCTGTAATCCCAGGACTTTGGGAGGCCGAGGCAAGTGGATCACTTGAGTCCAGGAGTTTGAGTCTAGTCTGGGTAATATGGCAAAACCCCATCTCTACAAAAAAGCAAAAATAAAAATAAACTAACTGGGCATGGTGGCATGTGCCTGTGGCCCCAGCTACTCAGAAGGCTGAGGTGGGAGGATCACTTAAGCCAGGGAAGTGGAGGTTGCAGTGAACAGTGATTGCACCACTGCACCCCAGCATGGGCAACAGAGTGAGACTCTGTCTCAAAAAATAAAAACAGCAATCTGGCTTCCTGCAGTACTGACTTACAGCAGGCTGGTTTCTTGGGTTGCCTATTGTAGATAAAGAGGTTGACTTCCTGGGAAGGTTGCTGTAGGTTGTGGGTCAAAGTTCTATGGTCTGGACATTGTCTATTTGTATATTCATCCTCACTTCCCATTGCCAGTCCTACTCTTTTTTTGAGAAATTCAGTGTCTAATGACCCATCTAATTCCCCAGCCTTGTGCTCTCAAACTTGAGTTTACACAAGTTACATGGAAGAATTTTTTTTTAATGCAAGCTCTTTGGCCCCAATTCCAGTGATTCAGGAGGATTTAGCAGGTCTGGTGCAGGCCCCAGAATTTTCAGGTGATGTAGATACAGATGGCCCAAGGGTCACAGAGCAGTTCTCTATTCTCTCAATTGCTTGGCCTGGTCAGCAAAATGGACCCAGGGTCTCGCAGAGGTCTTGAAGAGTTCTAGGCCATTTCTATTTTTAGAAGATTCCAGCATATTTAAAAATGAAGAATTATCAAAGTTATCAAAATGTAAATGTTTATATAAATAGGAGACACACACACACACATACCCCTAATTGCATTTGAGGTAAACAGCCACAGTCTAAACATGAAGCCTTCCTAAGGTGGTCAGCCTTGGTACAATGTGTAGGCGCAACGGTCCTGAAGGGAACACGCAGACCAACCTAAACCCTTAGGGCTTCTTTCTTGTAGAAATAAGCCAGAAAAATAAAAGTAAATTTTTTAAAAGACACATTAGCCAATGAAATAAACATATGGTGAACTGATTTTTGATAAAGATGCCAAGAACACACAATGGGGGAAGGACGGTCCCTTCAATAAATGAGAAAACTGGATATTCACATATAAAAGGATAAAAGTGTACCTTTATCTCACGCCTCATACAAGAACCAACTCAAAATGAAATAAGATGTAGAACATAAGACCTAAAACTATAAAATTACTGGAAGAAAACATATAAAAAAAGAACTCCATGACATGGTCTGGGCAGTGATTTTATGGATATGACCCCAAAAACACAGGCAACAAAAGCAAAAATAGACAAATGGGATTGTGTCAAACTAAAAAGCTTCTGTACAACAAAGGAAACAATTAACAGAGTGAAGAGATAAGCCCCAGACTAGGAGAAAATATTTGCAAATCATTCATAAGGGGCTAATATCCAAAATACACAAGGGAAATCAAACTATCCAATAACAAGAAAACAAATAACCTTATTTAGAAATGGGCAAATGACTTGAATAGACATTTATCAAAAGAAGACATACAGATGGCCAATAGATACATATTTTAAATGCTCAACATCTGTAACAATAAGAGAAGTGCAAATTAAAGCCACAATAAGCTATCACCTTACACATGTTAGATAGGCTATCGTCGAAAAGATGTAAGATAACAAGTGTTGGTGAGGTTTTTGAGAAAAGGCAATCTTTATACACTGTTGGTGGTATTATAAATTATTACAGCCATTTTGGAAGACAGACAGTATGGAGGTTCTTCAAAAAACTAAAAATAGAATTACCATATGATCCAGCAATCCCACTACTATGTATATACCCAAAGGAACTAAATTAGTATGTGGAATAGATATCTGCACTTCTACATTTATTGCAATATTATTCACACTAGCCGAGATGTGGAAGCAACCTAAGCATTCATCAATGAATGAATAGATTTTTAAAATACAGTATATACACATACAATGGAATACGGTACTATTCAGCCTTTAAAAATAAATAAATAAATAAACAAAAAACAAAACCCAAGAAATTCTGTCATTTGTGACAACATGGATAAACATCGAGGACATTATGTTAAGTGAAATAAGCCAGGCACAGATATGGTATGATCTCACAGCATGTGGAATCTAAAACATTCAAACTTACAGAAATAGAGTGGAATGGTAGTTACCAGAGGCTGCTGGTTGAGTTCCTTCAAGCAAAGATTTCAAAACTCTGGTGATGTTGTTCATACTCAGAGTGACCTAACAATACGGGCATGCATGAGCATGACCTGAGTATTTTGCCAGACTTCCTTATTGGTCCAGACAATGGCTGGTCCAGGGAGAGATCCAGAGCATGTGTGGACTGCTGTGGTGATGAGACTTTTGAAGTACATATCAAGTCATTGGGCTTTAACTCTCAATGTTTCGTCAGATCCTTGTGGGTGGGGTGTGGGGAAGGCCAGCTACAAAGCAACCTAGAGTTCCAATAAGAATCTGAGCAGTTAGGATGTAATTCTCAGTGATGCCACATCAGGAGGGAGAGGGTTGTGGCTAGATTTTAAAAAAATAGAAGAATTGAAAATTTGGTAAGAGTTGGCGATGAATGAAAGATGACAGGATTCAGTTCAATTTCTAGGTAAGTAACATGTTAACATGTTTTGGAGATTTTTTTCATGTTCATTAGTTACCTACAATTAACAGAGAGATGCTATATAGCTCAAAGACAATGGCTATGATCAGAATCTGATAAACCACAATAGTGTGCTATAATTTTCTATGAAAAACAAAATTTTTCTCAATAGTTATCCTTTTATGATCAAAGACAATCCCAAAGAAAATTTTTCTTGACTATAAAATAGGGTCAATATCATTAGATTTGGCCTGATCTTTTACATAAATACAGCAAGAATGGTAATTTATACCATGGACCTTTTTTAGTTTGCTTTACTGAAATTTTTCATAAGGAATCTGAGATTAGACTTCTAAAAGCATGTCAAGGCTAGGAAGCCAGGCCAATAACTCAATACCAGACTTTACCTTCAGTACCTTTAGATTTGGATGAACTCCTCTCTTCTCAAGGTTTCCAAAATATTGTAAAGTTTCCGGGCCTGCCAGGATGTGACCTTCCTTACTCACCTATAAGGCTGGAAACTCTGTAAGCCAGATACCAGGGTGGGTTTTCCCAAGAGAGCTTTGTAGGCATTAGCTACATAAAATCAACCTTAGCTCCTAACAGTTGATTCTATGTTTCTATGACCATCATTCTCAAATATGACATGTCAGTCAAGTCAGTCAAAGCTTTGGTTTATATAACCAATGTTTCTAATTATGTCCTGTTAACAAAGGGGTCAGAGTCATTGAATCTATGCAGAAAAATTATGTTGCCATGAAAATAAAAATATAAGAATTTGCAGATTCTGGAAGAATCAAGCCAAGGAAAAGTATAATTGTTCCAGTTCTGTTTGCAAAAGTATAATCTACTAAATTGTTACATGTTACAAAGAATGTAGAAGAAGAGAGAAAGAGGTTCCTTATAATCAAGACATAGAACAGCATCCACAAGATTCCAAACAAAATCCATAATCATTTTTTATGAGTCCTGTGTAATTCATTCAAAGAACTATAATCCATTCAGTCATATATAATTAATTATTATTCTGTTCAATCCTGGGTTAGCAATATCATTAACCCATTGGCTTCTCCACTAGAGTTCTAGAAATCTTGACCCAGTACAGTGGTATGGTCTCAAAAATAATTAAGAAATGCCGTCAGCCTGGGCCTGATGGCTCATACCTATAATCCCAATACTTTGGGAGGCCAAGGAGGGAGGATTGCTTGAGCCCAAGAGTTCAAGACCAGCCTGGGCAACATAGTGAGACCCAGTCTGTACAAAAAGTTAGATAACTAGCCTAGCATGGTAGCACACACCTGTGGTCCCTGCTACTTGGGAGGCTGAAGTGGGAGGATTGCTTAAGCCCAGGATGTCAAGGCTGCAGTGTGAGACGTGATTGCACCAGTGCACTCCAACCTGGGCAACACTGTGAGACTCTGTCTGAAAAAAAACCAAACAAACAAGAATTGCCATCAGAAGCTTGTGCCCTAGAAGCCTATGACCCAGAGTACCTGAAATAGTCCTTTCCATGAATCTCTGAGACAGTTCTTTTTTCCTAAAGATGACTGGGTACTTTACACATTTTCTCTTATTTCTCATATTTAACAAGACACTTTTCTTTTTTTTTTTTATTATACTTTAAGTTCTAGGGTACATGTGCATAAAGTACAGGTTTGTTACATATGTATACATGTGCCATGTTGGTGTACTGCAAAATCTCACTTTTATTTGAAGCATAGAAAGGTGTCTTGCTATTTACATTAGGTAAATACATTAGGTATATCTCCTAATGTAAATAACAAGACACTTTTCTATGCTTCAAATAAAAGTGAGATTGTTGACAAGTGATATGGTTTGTCTGTGTCCCCACTCAAATCTCATCTTGAATTGTAACTCCTACAATTCCCACATGTCTTGGGAGAAATCTGGTGGGAGGTAATTGAATCATGGGGGCAAGTTTTTCCCATGCTGTTCTCATGATAGTGAATAAGTCTCACAAGATCTGATGGTTTTAAAAATGGGAGTTTCCCTGCACAAGCTCTCTCTGTCTCTGCCCACCACCATCCATGTAAGACATGACTTGCTCCTCCTTGCCTTTGGCCCTGATTGTGATGCCTCCCCAGCCATATGGAACTGTAAGTTCATTAAACCTCTTCTCCTTCCCTGTCTCTGGGGTGTATGTCTTTATCAGCAGTGTGAAAACGGACTAATACAACAAGTAATTTCAACGTACTTTCCAGGTGAGAAAGGAGGAACCAAGATATAAACATGCAAAGTACTGAAACATTCCCTTGATAAGAATTGAGTCCTTGGCTTTATGTGAGATGAGCTCATTATCACTAGGTATATTACAAGTTTACTCTAATTTCTCTAATTTGATAGATTTGGAAATAAGGAAGTCTTTGTTCTTCCTTCAAAAAAAAATAATACTAAAAAATTCTGAACTTCTAAGATTCAATTTTGGGCCATTAATTTTAAAAATGTATCAAGCTGATGTTTTGTGATTAACCTTTTAAGATTCAAATCCAAGGCAATAAATGAATTTTTAAAATAACACAAGTGAAGGAGTAATAATCTTCAGAAAGCTGAGAGTGGTAGTCTATCATTCAGGGATCTTGGTTCAGTATTCATGTCAAATCTAACCACAAAGACATATTTTCTCAAGTATTTTCTAAAATAATTTGGTTCTTAAAAAATGTTATAGCCTATTTATGCCATATGTGCTTTTTCCCCCAACATCAGAATAGAGGCTGGCTGTATAGGAGGTTCCTGGTACTAAGAAGAAAGAAAAAAAATGAAAGGATTGTCTCAGCTATCAATGGGTTGAAAGAAGACTTTGTTTTAATAAAGTTGAAATTGTATCTTATAACAAGATTTTTTTTTCTTTTTACTGGTCAGTCACATGAAAGGTATCATGGTTTGTTTAGTATACTACATTTTCAAAACAATATTAACAAAGAAACCCTTTTTTTTTGAGACAGAGTCTCACTCTATCACCCAGGCTGGAGTGCAGTGGCACAATCTCAGCTTACTGCAACCTCCGCCTTCTGGATTCAAGCAATTTTTGTGCCTCAGCCTCCCGAGTAGCTGGGATTACAGGCATGCACCACCACACATGGCTAATTTTTTGTGATTTAAGTAGAGATGGGGTTTCACCATGTTGGCCAGGCTGGTCTCGAACTCGCGACCTCAGGTGATGTGCCCACCTCAACCTCCTAAAGTGCTGAGATTACAGGCATGAACCAGGTATACACCATGCCCAGCCAAGAAAACTTTAGAGAAGTATTCACCAAAGTGAATACTGGTGAACATAATGCTGCAAACCTTCCCCCAAAAAAGATTTCCAGGGTCACATAGGATTAGAATACCCTGAATTCTCAATATTCTTCCTATAGTTTCACACTGCACTTAGCATATTAAAAGCTCTAGGAAGTCCTAAAAATATGGAAACTTTTTTCATTTTGCTTAGCACACTATTTTCCAATTTTTTTTTCGTTTTCTTTGTCATAACAACAATTGTCATTTCTGCTCAATCTGATTTTGAAGAACATCACTTTGGGAAGCACTAATCCAGAAAAGGACCAGAATGCTGACAATGTGTGTGTGTTTTACTGGTTACACAGACCAGCCCTCATACAACGTGGGAGGGGACTAGACAAGGGTGTGAATACCAGGGAGCGGGGATTGCAGGGAGTCCTCGTGGAGGCTGGCTACCACATCACATTTTGAATAACTCCAGCAAAAAAATTATTATCATCAACTCATACTAAAACTCTTCCCGCTTTATACTTTTGCCTAGATTCCATTCCAAAACTGAACTGTTACATTTGGCAAGTAATACAAAATATCTGTAATATTATAACAGATAAAACAATAACCTATTGTTACATAATAGGTTTGATAGTTTTCAGTATGGACGATAGAGTCAGGCAGTTAGAAAAATTCAGCATAGGGCCAGGCAAAGTGGCTCACACTTGTAATCCTAGCATTTTGGGAGGCCAAGGCAGGTGGATCACTTGAGATCAGGAGTTCAAGACCAGCCTGGCCAACATGGTGAAACCCCGTCTTTACTAAAAAGGCAAAAATTAGCTGGGTGTCATGGCACGTGCCTGCAATCCCAGCTACTTAGGAGGCTGAGGCAGGAGAATCGCTTGAACCCAGGAGGCAGAGGTTGCAGTGAACCGAGATCGTGCCATTGCACTCCAGCCTTGGGGACAAGAGAGAAAGACCATCTCAAAAAATGAAAAAAAAAAAAAAGAAAAGAAAAAGAAAAAGAAGAAATCAGCATATTCTTTGTATTCTGTGGCTTTGTAAGGCAAAAACTACATATCCATACAAAAGACTCTTTGGGGGAGCATGATCAAACACTGAAATAGACGGCCTGAACATCCTGATATTTTTTTGGAGTGACTGATCAAAGAGAAGATACTGGTTTTCACTGAGCCCAACTTGGCAGGAATTGTTGGCCTCTGACCTTCTCATTCCTGTACTCTAGCCACAATGTCTCCTTTTATAAACTGAGTCCCAGCATCATGCATGATCAGTCCTGCCCCATGCTGGGAGTGGAAGAGGAGGTCCGAAGACAATGTGCCCGGGGTCAAGCTCTATGCTTGGTGCTGGTGTCCGGTTTCTTGTTTCCTATTGGCCTAGGCCTTCAGCTCTGTCTTTCAACTGTCCTGGAATTCTGGTGCCAGGGTCTGACCTCACTGATGTGGACTCGCTGCCTTGACCCACAAAACCTCCATTCCATGCTGACTCCCAGCCCTGCTCCACACTCTCTGAACTAGCTGGCCTTCCTTGACCTGACCTCTGTCCTGCCTCATTTTTTTGTTTGTTTGTTTTCTTTTTCCACGTATACATATACATATATTTTTTTCTGTAAAATGTCCCAGTTCTTCCAGAACTTATAAACATGATTTATACCGAGGGGTAGATGGGAAAGTGGACAGCGGCAGGGCAGACTGACCAGGGATGGGGAAATCCTCTCACTGCCCCCTTGGAGCAGGCCCAGGCCCTTTGGAGGATGGGGACTCCAATACATTCCTCCCTGAGGTTGTCCGGCTGCCTCTACCCCTCGTTCTCAGAATCCTGTGTGCCACTCAATTCCGGAATCCCTTCCAGGACCGACCCCAGGCCCACTGGACATGCTGCCCCGGTACTCAGAATCCAGAAGCGCCAGTCGGTTCCAGAATCCCTTTCTCAGCTGCTGGGGTGGTTGGGTCCCTCCTTTCTGCTGTCCACCTGACCCCAGAGGAGGGGAGGGGAGCCCAGGTCTACCCTCTGTGGCAGGAAGAGGGTGGAGGTAGAATTGAAGGAGGATAGGGTATGGAAGGGTCAGGAGGGCTCAGCCGATGGTGAAGCCAAAGCCACACCATAACTTGTTCTTGCGGTGATTCAGGAAGGCCCCGAGGGCCGGTATCAGAGGCAGGGGTGGGAGCTTCTCCAGCATGGCACCCAGGATCCAGTTGCTTTCCACAGACCCTTTGAAGAGGAGGTTGATCTTCGGCAGGTCCAGCTTTTACCCAAAGGAGACATTGGTGTCCTGCAGCCTTGTACTGGCCGCAAACTCCACATCCACCTACAGCTGGTCACTGGGTTTGTGGTATTATGTCCAACCCAACGTTACCGTTGCCAACCAGTTGTTCGATGTGTATTTCCCCATTAGAGACTTGACAGTGCCCTCCTCCCCAGGCCGTCAGTGGTAGACCCGCTCTCTGCCCAGGGCCAGGCAAGGCATTATGCTCTGTAGGTAGTGGGTTATGAGGATTCCTGAACCCATCAGGACGTCTGGGTTCCCCAGGGTGACGTCCACTATGAAGTCAGAGCCCTGGTACTCCCCATCCACCTGCCAGTTCACAAACTTCGACTGCTAGGTCTGGATGGCCATATTGGACCTGAGGCTGGGGCCCAGCTGGTGAATGACCTGAGCATTGAGGCCGCCACTGTTGTCCATGTCACCCACCAGTACAGGGCATGCCTCTGTGGGACTCAGCTGCTTTGTCCCCATATACGTAACACCAAAGTGGTAGTTGGACTCCCTGATTGTGCTGAGGGTTACTGTGTGGTTCACCTGAAAATGCTTACTCAACCCTTTGTTCACTGTGAACTTGACACCTTCCATCTACAGCTCCTTGAACTTCCGGTGGCACTCCTCCAATGTGCAGGGCTTGGGCAGGCAGCCGCAGGCCCCATCCTCGGCACCCCCTGAGGCACTGGCGGTTGCAGTCCCGGGTGTCCGTTCCGAACCTCCACCCACACTGGTCCTGGCGCCCAGGCCGCCTCCCAGCGGCTGCAACCTGAAGCCCGGATGCTAGGACGGAGGTGGCGGCAGCCCCACGAGGGCCGGCAGAGGTGGTGGCGGCTGCCCTGCAGGCAGCGAGCTGGCTACCAACATGTTCCCCATGGTCACCTACAAGGGGAGAGGTCAGAGGGCGAAGGTCGGGGCCTGCGCGCCCCAGACTCAGCCCCAGCAAACTCCCGCTCGGCTCAGGGCCCGGGTTCTCACTGGCAGCAGCGCCTGCTCCCGGCCTGTCCTGCCTCATTTAGGTACCTGCTGTGGTTACTTCCTTCTGGGCTGGCTGACTTGGCCCTAGATTCGCATATTCCGGCCTGACACAGTCTGTCTTAATATGACGTGTCCATTGCTTTCCTTAGCCTCTTTTCTGGTGCAAAATTGAATACCATCACATACATTTCCTTATATAAAAGATTGAAACATCGTTATTGTCTATGTCTCCTGTCTGTATACTTTTTAAATATTTTCTATTTTTTCTTATTTCTATCAGAAATAAAATCTTAGGCAAAATAAACATTTTATACCTTTTTTTTTTTTTTTTTTTTTTTTTTTTTTTTTTTTGAGACTGAGTCTGGCTCTGTCGCCCAGGCTGGAGTGCAGTGGCCGGATCTCAGCTCACTGCAAGCTCCGCCTCCCGGGTTCACGCCATTCTCCTGCCTCAGCCTCCCGAGTAGCTGGGACCACAGGCGCCCGCCACTTCGCCCGGCTAGTTTTTTGTATTTTTTTTTTTTAGTAGAGACGGGGTTTCACCGTGTTAGCCAGGATGGTCTCGATCTCCTGACCTCGTGATCCGCCCGTCTCGGCCTCCCAAAGTGCTGGGATTACAGGCTTGAGCCACCGGATTCAAGCTTACATACCTTCCACATACCTGGGATATTTCCCCAACTAAAGTTTCCATCCCTCTTCACACCTGTCACGCCTCTCCATTAACAGTGGAGTCTATTTCCTTTCTCTTTGAATCAGGGCTGGCCTATGGTTGCTCTGACCCACAAAATGTGGGAAAAGAGGCCCCCTGCTGATCACCGGCCTGGGCTTAAGAAACCTGGCAGTTTCCAGTTTGCTCTCCATGGCCATGAGCCACTGTATTAAAAAAATGCAGTGTGCCGTTGGAGAAAAGGCGGCAACTAAGGCAGCAGCTATGTGAGTCAGATATATCTAGCCCCAGTCAAGGCGTCCCAGCCAACACCATGTGGAACAGAGACCAGCATGCCCTACCCAGTCCTGCCCACGTGGCAGCATCCCACTAACAAGGATCTGGGTTTTGTTGTTTTCAACCACTAAGTCTTGGGGTAGTTTGTAATGGAGCAATAAGTAGCATACATTAAAAACATGAAACTTTGAAACAAGCAAATATGAAACTTGTAAATTAACACAAAAAAATATATCCGGGGAATAAGAGTCAACTTCTGGGTCTACCGTCTACTCTCAGGACTGAATCATGTTTAATTGGATCCAAAGAAAGTTATTGGTTTTAAAAAAGCAGAGGACTCAGCATCCAGCTTACAGGAAATTAATAAGAAAGTGATTAGTGAAAATTGGAAACAGGTAGGTAGAGAATAATGATTCCAGAAATTAGAGTAACCCAATGGTTTTCAATCCTGCCAATAAACCAGAATCATCTGAGGCTTTTTTGAAAGTGCAGATTTCTGGGTCCCATGCTTTAAGATCCTGACTTAAATAATCTGGGGTGGGATCCAGAATAGCATTCTGAAATACTGCTGGGGTTTAGAAGGGACTGTGAAGAATAAAAATAAGCCTGCAGCTGAAAGGGCAATGGTTAGTAAATAATGTATTATGTATTTCAAATAGGAAAAAGAGGATTTTAAGGTCTCATGACAAATGATAAATACTTGAAGTGATGGATGTGCTAATTACCTTGATTTGATCATTCTGGCACTGGTTTCCAGTTTCTTGTTCCCTGTTGGCCTGGGGCCCCAGCTTTTTGTCTTTCAACTGTCCTGGATTTCTGGTGCCAGGATCTGACCTCACTGATGTGGACTTCCTGCCTTGACTCACAAAACCTCCATTCCACACAGACTCCCTGCTCTGCACTCTCAGAACTGGCCTTCCTGGACCTGACCTCTGTCTCGCCTTACTTAGGTACCTACTGTGGATACTTCTTTCCGGGAAGTATATATTTATGACGTACATCAGATTGTACACCATAAATACACACAATTATTATTTGTCAATTAAAAATCAAACTTTTTTAAAATAAAAAAATGGGTTTGTTAATTTGTTGTTGTTGTTGTTGTTTAGAGACAGGATATCTGTTGCCCAGGCTGAAATGCAGTGGTGCAATCGTAGCTCACTGTTACTTCAAACTCCAGGGCTCAAGTGATCCTCCTGCTTCAGCCTCCAGAATACCTGGGACTACAAGTGTGCACTTGCGCAGCTAATATTTTATTTTTATAGAGAGGGGGTCTCCTTACGTTGACCTCCCAAAGTGCTGGCATTACTGCTGTGAGCCACCACGTGTGGCCCCTAAAAATGTGTTTCAAACTTCCAAATATACGGCTTGTTGCTTGTTTGTTTGATTTTCTATCTACATTGCATTGTTATCTGAGAATGCAATCTGCAATCAGGCTAGAGTTAGAAATTCGGGCTAGGGCTTTATCTGTAATTTTTGTTGCATAACAAAAAATAAATATTTTATAATATAAAAAGCTTATATAAGGTAATGAGAAAAATATGCTTTTCTTAACATGAGAAAAGGATAGGAACTAGTAGTTATGGCCTCAAACTAGCCTAGAAACATTAAAAAAATCCAAATTAAAAACCATACACTGTTTTATCGACAAAATTAGCTAATGTTTATAAAATTCTAACACAGGAACATTGTGTTAGAATAGCCAAAATACCAAAGAATAAGAATTCACCAATAGTGAGAATAGAATTAGCAGTTAGTACCATATTTCAGAAAAGCAATTGGGCCCTATATATCAAAGAATGTTCAAAATGTGTATGCCCTTTGACTCAGTAGTTTCATTTTCAACACTTATTCTCTCAAAATAATAGATACCAACAAGAGATACATATATAATACCTTTATTGGGGTAGAAACGGAATGCTAAAGTTATAAAAAGGAGGAAGAAGTATATACTTCCCAAAAGGCTAATATCATAAATGAGAGTGATGTCAATTCTATCTGTGCCAACCTAGAAAAGAGTGATACAATGTGTTGCATAACGCTTGGAATGGGAAGTAAAGAAATCAATTTTTTAGAATGAGTTTAAAATAAACTCATCATGTGGTGCCTTATATAGGACACACTGTAGGTCATTTTAATCAATAACCTGAATGGTTTTACAGCAAATCTGATCCTCACACTGTGTAAAAATTAAACTAAATAATGAGTAGGAGAGGACTAAGTTAATGTCACATAAATATATAGCTTTATTGTAATTAATGTAATATAAAGATCTTACAATTCAACACAAAGTAAACGAATAACATATTCCCTGAGACAATCTGGACTAAATGTCATTTTCCTCTGCTTAGCTGTTGAAAGTAGTGAAATAATCGATAATTCAAGGTTATTTTCCAACTAGAAAATTTTTGGAGCAGTTATCATCCATTTTGTCACTCAGCTGTAGAAAAAGTCCAGCAATGTTCCTGCGGAGCGGTGGATTCTGAACAGGGTAATTTCCTGATGCACCTGCGAGAATGAATTAGCTACCTATTGCACAGCCAGGCACCCGCACGCCATGATCTGTTGCATGGAGCTATTTAAATTCTGGTGAATGTGAAGGAAGCCAAATTATTTCCCCCAAGATATTGAGGGTTGTTAAGTTAAACACACTGAATGAACTTAGGGAAATGCTCTGCCCCAGCCTCTGTTTGCCCAATGGCAGGACATCAACCTTTCCTGACTGGAGACAGCACTGGCTCATCGGCCCAGAGCAGGTACCAGCAGGTACCAGAGGAATCTGGGAACAGATTTTACTATCTTCCCACATTTCCCCACTATTATTTTATTTATTTATTTATTTATTTATTTATTTATTTATTTATTATTTATTTATTTGAGACAGAGTCTCACTCTGTCACCCAGGCTGGAGTGCAGCGGCACAATCTCGGCTCACTGCAACCTCTGCCTACCTGGTTCAAGCAATTCTCCTGCCTCAGCCTCCTGAGTAGCTAGGACTACAGGTGTGTGCCACCACACCCAGCTAATTTTTTGTATTTTTAGTAGAGATGGGGTTTCACTATGTTGGCCAGGCTGGTCTCAAACTCCTGAGCTCAGGTGGTCCACCCGGCTCAGCCTCCCAAAGTGCTGGGATTACAGGCATGATCCACTGCCGCCCAGCCCCTACCCTTTAAAAGACTAGAACTGAGCCAAGCACAGTGGCTCATACCTGTAATCCTAGCAATTTAGGAGGCTGAGGCTGGGAGATCCCTTGAGGCCATGAGTTGGAGAACCGCCTGGGCAACACAGAAATACCCTGTCTACAAAAATTTAAAAAGTAACCAGATGTGGTGGTGCACACCCGTAGTCCTAGTTACTCAGGAGACAGAGGTGGAAGGATTGCTTGGGCCTGGGAGATGGAAACGTCAGTGAGCCATGATTGCCACCGCACTCTAGCCTAGGTAATATAATGAGGCCCTCTCTCTGACACAAACACAAAAAAAAAGAAAAAGAAAAAGAAAAGGCTAGGCTGGGTATGCTGGCTCACGCCTGTAATCCCAGCACTTTGGGAGGCCAAGGTGGATGGATCATGAGGTCAAGAGATCGATACCATGCTAGCCAACATGGTGAAACTCCATCTCTACTAAAATTACAAAAATTAGCTGGGCAAGGTGGCGTGCACCTGTAGTCCCAGCTACTTGGGAGGCTGAGGCAGAAGAATCACTTGAATGCGGGAGGCAGAGGTTGCAGTGAGCCGAGATCGCACCACTGCACTCCAGCTTGACAAGAGAACAAGACTCCATCTCAAAAAAAAAAAAAAAAAAAAAGAAAGGCTAGAACTGCTCTCTCCTTTGTTTTGTCACTATGTGGGATTTATGGCTCTTTGTTAAAATACCATTTAAGCAAAGCCTGTAAGCCACTGCCTTGAGAGAGAACTACTGTTGAACTGAGGCCTCTCCCCACTGTTGAATACAGCACGGGTTAACAAACTTGTGCTTGTTTTTCTCTTGTTAACCTTCCTTTGTTTTCAGGAGAGTGTTTCAACTAAAAACCTAAGAAGAGAAAGAAAAGAAATTATGTTTTCTCACCTACAAATACCAAGGGAGGGCAGTAATTGACACTTGAGCCATTCTTTCTGGCAGAAGCTAAATAGTAGGAGCAATTGCTTATAGAGACATTAATACATACTAAACTTTATCATAGCCAGGTGTGGTGGCACACAGCTATAATCCCAGCTATTTGGGAACCTGAGGTGAGAGAATCGCTGGAGCCCAGGAGTTCAAGGCTAGCCCAGGAGTTCAAGGCTAGCCTGGGCACTATTTCGCGGTCCCCATCTCAAAAAACTAAAACCAACTAAATAAATAAAACCCTATCATAAGCATATAAAGACATACTTGTGACTTACTTTGGCAAACAGGTTTGGATTCCAGTTACCAAAAGTGGCCTCCCGTTAAAGAAGCGTAAGTTAAAGAATAGGTTAGATAAAACATATATTTATGTTTTATAACCCTAGAGACTGATGTTTGATCTCACCACATTTTCTTGGCTCCCTTGAATTTTGAAAGGGCATCAAAAAAAGGATATTGAAAGGCTTTAAGATTTAGGGGTCTCTACTAAGCCCTGTAAAAGTTAAAGTAAGGATTGTCCAATGAGTGACCAGGTTCAACCTGGTTAGCAGGGTGTAGTGTTATGATATGTATGATATATACGCATGCATACATATAAATACACACATACCTATGTATACAGACACAGATATATATACACACACACGTACATATACACATGTGTATATACATTGGTTTTTCGTCCCCCGCTCATAAATCCCACAACCCTTGTACACAGTCTTTTGTTATCATGTTCGGTATGTTAGGTCTCAGGAAACAGAATCTCTCTGACCTTCTCTTGCTCCAGCCTTTCTGAATGTGGGTCTCAAGACCAGCCCCAGAGAGGGTCCCACCCTGTAACTGGGAGAAGAAATGCCGACTCAAGAAGCTTCCATAAAAACCCAAGAGAACTGGGTTGGGGAGCTTCCCAATGGCTGAACACAGGGAGAGTGGTGCACCCAGGGAGGACAGGGAAGCTCAGCGCCCTTCTCCTACACCTCACCCTACACATCTCTTCACTTGGATTTTCTGTAGTATCCTTTATAATAAACCAGTAAACCTCAGTGTTTCCCTGAGTTCTGTGTGCTGCTCCAGCAAATTAATCGAACTCAAAGAGGGGATCATGGGAGCCCCAACTTGACATAGTTGGTCAGAAGTTCCAGAGGCCCAGATTTGTGACTGGTGGGAAAGAGGGGGCAGTCTTGTGGGACAGAGCTCTCAACCTGTGGGATCTGATGTTGTCTCTAGGTAGACGGGTCCAAATTGAATTAGAAGACAACCAACTGGTATCTGCTGCCTGGTGTGTGGGGAAAACTCCTACGCATTTGGTCTCAGAAGTCTTCTGTGTTGATTGTGATGGTGGTGAAAGAGCAGAGGAAAAACATGATTTGGGAGAGTTTTTCCAAAACACAGGGCAATGGCATTTTTCCTTTTTTCAGTGGGAGGGACTACCCTCAAACTCAATTTCACACTGGTGACCCCCAACATTTTCAAGTTCTGGACCACTGTCACCTGTGCTCACATTGCTTAGTGTTAAGGCACATTTATCCCTTAGCCACACAAGATATTCTTACACTTACTGCTTAAAACAAGAGAGCAACAGAGGTTATTGTCCCTCTGCTGGTAAACAGTCCAGTGTGTCCAGGCACATCCCAGCCCAAGCCAGACTCTCTACAAATTCTGGAAACTGAAAGACCATATGGACAGACTGAGAGACACCCGTTAACCTGCTCAAAAGTGGTGCATCCTTGGGTCTGGCCCAAGCCCATTGTGGGATAAGGCCTTACAAGCCTGGCCCACATCTGAATTTAGTCTATAAAATCAAAAGTGGATTAGATGTCAGGGAATGTTCTAACAGTCATTGTTCTTGCCCCATTAACTGGTCATTAAACACAAAACACAAAACAACCCTCTGCTCCATAGCTATTGGCTGGGGGCAGATAAATCTTCATAGTCTCTAATACATTCTCCTATAGATTGCTATTAATTCATGTCTTTCGTTAGTCAATCTCCCCATCTCCCTTTTTGGGGAATGGGAGTTGATTATTTTGTAGCTCTCGTAGTTGCTATTTATAAAACTTTGGTCAGTTGCATTGTCTTAAATACTTGCTTGATTTGGATCCATCTCTTTTATCAATTTATTTATACTGATTTTTAAATGGGCATAAAATTCAAAAGGTACAAAACAATGTAATATAAAACTTTCTTTCTTATTCTATTCTCCCAAATAAGTACCCTGTTCTGATCTCCAGAGGTAGCCATCATTACGAGACTTCTCATGTAATCTTCCTAAGATGTTCTTTGCATATAAGTTGATTTTTTAAACAAACAAAAATAGCGTAGCATAGACATATTTCTGCATCTTGATTCCTTTTATTCAACAATATATTTTGGCAATTATTTCTTATTAGTACAAACTTGCTTCATTCATTTTTAAAGTTGCATAACATTTCATTCCATGATTTTACTATTACTTATTTCATCACTCCACATTGGTGGATGTTTAGTTTGTTTCCTTTACAATTATAAATCAAGCTAACATTAACATCTTCATATATTTGTTTTTGCCTCCACTAGTGAGAGAGTATGCATGTATTTCATTTTAATGGCTAATTTTCATAGCTGTTGCCAGATTGTCCCCTGGAGAGGGCTGTAGTAATTTCCTGTCCCATTTCCTGTTTCTCTGCACAATTACCAACAAAGTGTATTATCCAACACTTTGATAATCATTTTAATCTGTGTGAATCTGACTGGTAAAACATATTTTATCTTTATAGTTCTAATGAAAAATTAACTCCTTCTTTCCTATTTTGTGCCTTTTATATAATTTCTCTCTGTGTTGTATTAGCTACTACCTCCAGAAAAATGTCGAATAATTACAGTAAGCATGGATATTCTTGTCTTGTCCCTAACTTTAAAATGAAGAAGTTTGATATTTCCCATTAAGTAGCTCTTGGATTGAGCTACAGATATTTTGCCAGTCTCAGAGACTGTTTCCAGGGAACACAGTCTAAGACACGAGCCTGTGAACCACTATGTGATAGGTATTTTCCATTTGTTCCTCCAGGCCTCCACTCTCCCTCCTGATTTTCTGCCTCCGGAGGCTGACTTGTGTGAATTACATGAACTGCTGCTCCTCCCTCCCTTGGATCCTTTGTGGTGGCACTCTTTTGACTAAAACCAACAGAAATCCAACAGGAACCGAAGTTATGTGCCCGGCTGGCTTTCTGTTGGGTTTAGTATGTGACTTTTGACTTTCTGTTGGGTTTAGTCAAAAGAGTGCCACCACAAAGGATTCAAGGGAGGGAGGAAAATAAGGCTGGGTAGTGTTGAAGTCAAAATAAAAATATGCAAACAAATCTCTGAAATTCAACATTTATTTCAGGAAGAAGGAATTGCAATTCAGAGCATACATGCAGACCAGGTGTTCTTCAGAATATCTGAAGAACAGGGAAGGTCAGAAGTTTTATAAAAAGGAGAAATGTTACATATTGACCACTGAGAAAGTTCATTGGCACTAGTAAGGTTCTGGAGAGCTGGGAAACTCTGATTTGTGAGCAACACCAATGTGCAAAATTAGTCTTAGAGTCGCACATGTTATCTCAGCAACTATAGATGAAACTGGTTTCAGGTTACAATAGGTAGTTTCAGCAGCTGGACTTGCAGAGAATTACATTATTGGAGTAATATTGTGTGTCTTGAGTGCTTTCCCCACAAGCTTCTCCACCCTGTTTTTGTTTGGTACTACAACAGTGACTCGATTCATATAATCATATAACCATAATATGTTCATTTTTCAATGCACATGGCAGGTCAATAGCCAGACACTGAGATGCATCAGAGAAAGAGATTCAATCACAAGGCTGGTGAACGAGGAGACAGGAGGAAATCTCAAATCCGTCCCCCTATGGAGTTTGGGGCTAGGGTTTTTTTGTTTTTTGTTTTTTGTTTTTGAGACGGAGTCTCATTCTGTCACCCAGGCTCTAGTGCAGTGGCATGACCTTGGCTCACTGCAACCTCTGTCTGTCGGGTTCAAGTGATTCTCCTGCCTCAGCCTCCCAAGTAACTGGAATTACAGGCATGTGCCACCAGGCCAAACTAGTTTTTTTGTAGTTTAGTAGAGACAGGGTTTCACCACGTTTGCCAGGCTTGTCTTGAACTCCTGATCCCAAATGATCCACCCACCTCAGCCTCCCACAGTGCTGGGATTACAGGTGTGAGCCACTGTGCCTGGCTTGGGGCTAAGGTTTTTAAAGGTTTTAGAGTGGGACAAAGTATGGAGATCACTGATTGGTTGAAGAGTGCAGTATAGAGTCACAGGACAGAGAGGTGAAGAAACTGTATTCTCATCCGGATTTCATTTCTCTGATTGGTGTCAGCTATTTTGCTGGAATTCAGGATTTGAAAAACATCTTAAATAATCCTTACACAAAAGTCTTAGGATTCTAACATCAGAAATCCTATCTATAGGAAGAACAGGCATGCAAATGGTCAACATATAATGCTATGTGACTTTTGGTTACAAGGAAATGGGCCAAAGTGCAGCCCAATTAATGCTTAATCTTAACTATATTTCTGTACAGAATTCTTGTTAACCTGATGAAGATGGCTTTAGTCAACTTTCACAATAGTTGCTCCACTGGTGCAGGTTGAATGTGTTTTTCATTGTTTGTAGGTCATTGCTGCTCTCCAACTGGCCTGTTCAACATGACTATCCTTCCATATACTGGTAGTATCTTTCTTCTTCTGTCCCCTCAAACCTAGAGATGGTGAAAACTCTGTTGCTACTATCATTTGTGGTTCTCTTGCAACAGCCATACCTTTTTAACTAGTCCTTCTTGTAAATAAATCCCCCTCAAATCACTCAGGGTCTAATTATGCCATCTCTTTCTTTTTGAGACCAGAACTAATTAATGTACACTCATTAGGTACAAGTGAAACCACTTTTGTAAAGGTTATGACAGTAAGAGAAGTCTAGCATGGCCAACTCTATCTTGCTTTCAGCTTCACAGGCTAGCTGTCCTCACTCATTCCTGGGCATAGGCCAAGCCAACCATGGGAAGAATTCAGTTTATAGTTTAACTTTGAAGCAAGGATAATTATAGTCCCTCCCTTAAACTAACCTCCCTCCTTGCTCAAGGACCAAAGCTGCCTTTGTTAAACAAATGAAAGATCACAAGATTAGGATAATGGAAGGGGCCTGAATTCTGCTAAAATGTAAGCATAGTTCCTATAATTCCTTACTGTTCAAGAGTCATGTGGTCAGAGGTCACAAGATTTGTGAATTCCCCAATTGCTCCTATAGATAATATCACTATCGTAGAACTTAAGATTGGTGTTTTGAGATGTTTTGCAGACTTTTGCATTCTGTCAACTGATTGACTCTACCTAGACCCAGGACTTATGACTCAATCAGAATTGTGGCCCCTACCTAGAGGCAGACTCATTGTACAAGAACTGTTTTCCACACCCTTATGATTTTATCTCCAACCAATCAGCAGCACTCATTCCCTAGACCCTTGATCACCAAATTATCCATAAAATCTCTAGTTCTCAGGGAGACTAATTTGAGTAATAATTCCAGTACTTCTGCTTGGCTAGCTCTCATTAATTAATTAAGTTCTTTCTCTACTTCAATACCACAGTCTCAGTGAATCGTTTTTGTCTATGCAGAGAGCAGGAAGAACCCATTGGGTGATTGCATAGAAAGCAAGATGAATTCTCCCATTGCTTCCTGTCTATACTGAATAAGTTTTAGCCAGGACAAAGGAAGAGGATTAAGGAAATACTAATGGTGATATCTACTGATACTAGCCAGGCATTGTCAAATAAAAACTAAATCTGCACTTAGATAAGGAAAAATTCTATTTTAAAAGATTATTTCAAGAAGTAGAGCTGAGAGGAAAGAAGGGATTTTGCAATACAAGGACGGAGACTACTGCAACAGGGAGAAGTCTTCAACAAGATCTGCAAATTCAAGAGTTAGGCAAAATGGTAGGCCAAGCATGGTGGCTCATGCCTGTAGTCCCAGCACTTTGGGAGGCCAAGATGGGAGGATTGCTTGAGGAGTTCAAGACCAACCTGGGCAATATAGTGAGATCCTATCTACACACACAAAAAAATAATAATTACCTGGGTGTGGTGGTACATGCTGTAGTCCCAGCTAACTGAGCTAACTGTGGGGCTGAGTTGGGGAGGATTGCTTGAGCCTGGGAGGTCAAGTGCAGTAAGGTATGATTGTACCACTGAACTCCAGCCTGGGGGACAGAGTCAGACCCTCGGCTAGAAGGAATCTGGGGTGGGACAGAGAAATGAAAGAGTGAGATGGCTAATCTGATAGTAGTAGGTCAGAGACTGCTTGACCCTGGAGCCAGCCTATTTTCAGGAGAGGCTGTTAAGAAGGAGTTGTATGCTAACTCAGGTTGAAGATGGGTCAAATTTTGGGATTTAGGGAAAGGAGATAATCTTAACCAAAGTTTGATTAACAAGCACTTTATTCAGATTTAGATTCCATGGGCACAAGCAGTTCATCTAGTCAGTTACGAGGCAGAGAATAGGAATTTAGAGGATCTTTGTCTGGCCTTGTCAAAGGTGAAGGAAACCAAATATTTCACCTGAAAATATTTCTCCTGGGTATGATGAATATTTTAAATTAAAGGCCCTTAAAGATCAACAGAGATCTAGACGAGTCTTTTTCCCCTATGTACATAAAGACCCCACAGATCCACTAAGGAGAACAATTATTTTTCTCTTCTCTTCCTGTTACCTTATTACCCACTGGGGGAAAAAAAAATGATGAAGATGCAGAGTAAAAAGGAAAAAAAAAAAAAGAGAGAGAGAGAGAAAGCATGATTGAAGACCTGATGAATGTAACCACCCTGAATGCACCCTTTCACAAGATAGTATCTTCTTTTAGGCTCATTGAATTCCCAAAGAGAAACATTTACAAGTTAATCTCTGTTTCCTCATCCATTCACTCTCCCTGGTAATCATTTATTCCTTCTCCCAGAATTACCATATTCCTCAGTTCCCCCTCCCCTCTGAAATAAGGGTATGTAAGCTTCTGTACCCCACTGGGGAGTTCTGGTAATCACTCTGTGATTCTCTCCCCCTCATCTCTGTACACATTAATAAATTTGTATGCCTTTTTTCTTAATCTGACTTTGGTCAGTTTTCTCTTGGCCCTACAAAGGTAAAAAAGAGAAGCAACTGTGCATCCTATCTAAGTCATATGGGAAAGTATGGTTCTTGGCAATAAAGCGATATTGGGAACACAGATAGTGGGGGGTATCTTTAACCATGGCTGTTTTCCAGGATCACAGGGCCCAGGTAAAATTCAACATTGTCAGCACTTACCTTAGAGTTTTATTTATTTATTTATTTTTAATTACCTTTTATTTTTAGAGATGGGGGCCTCATCATGTTACCCAGGCTGCTCTCAAACTCCTAGACTCAGTGATCTTCCTGCCTTGGCTTCCCAAATTGCTGGGATTACAGGTGTGACCACCACACCCAGACAATCTAAGAGTTTTCAGTGGTGATCTTGGTAGTGGCAGAAGGCAGTCAAATGCCTAGGCAGATGGAAGCAGGTCCCTGGTGAAACCTGACCTTCAAGCTGAAGACAGTTTAAAGTCTGAAACCAAGCTATGGGTCAGAGATAAATCCACGGACTGGATTGAGAATCTGTCTTCCCATTTGGGGCACTTTCCTCTGATTGATCCCCACCCTTCACTTATTTTACATATACCTACCCTTCCCTAATTGTTTTGTTTTGTTTTGTTTTCTTTGCACTGCCATGCCCATCTTTGAGTGGTGCCTTTTTTTTTTTTAAATCATTTTTTGCATACTCACAACCCAGTCAGTATGCACTCTCCCATTCTGAGCCACACTGGGAAACTACCTGCCTTCAGGTGGGGGACCACCCGGGTCCTTGAGTCGGCTCTCCACTGAGAGCTGTTCCATGACTCAATAAAACTGTTCTCTGCCCTTCTCACCCTCTGGTTGTCTGCATAACCTCATTCTTCTTGGATGCAGGACAAAAACTTGGGACCTGACAAACAGCAGTGACAAAGGAGCTACTGTAACACTGTAACTCTCCACCCTCTGCTGGTGTCCAGCAACTGCCCCATGCAACGGGAAGCAGTGGCAGGGCCAGGCCAGCCCCAGAGCCGCCAGCCAGAGTGGGGCAGCAGGACTGAATGAGCTATAGTACAAATAGGCTGAAACACTCCCCATTCGCCGTGCTGTGAGTAGCAGGAAGGAAAGAAGAGCTACAACCCTTTTGCGTACCTAGACTTCGGGGCTCCCTGAGCCAAAATTGTAGCATGCTGTAACACCCACTTTGGGGCTTCAGGGTTGCTGACATCTCCAAGTTTTTTGGGCACCACCACATTCCCCTCATCCAGACGCTGGCACCCAAAGTAGAAGTAGGTCCCAGCATGTCCAGCCCAACTGCAGGCTCAGAGCAGATCCCATGGTGAGTGAGGGATCAGGGCTGGAGAACAAGCCAAGTGCAGCCCACTGAGTCGAGTAGGCGGGGTACCTCCAGCAGCAAGCCCAGAGCCCAGCAAGGCCCAGGCAAGGGTGTCACTGGCTGTGGAGGTCCCTGGCTGGCGAAGCAGCACCGAAAATTCCTGCATCGATCTTATTTAATTCTTTCCCCATATCTACTTGTAAGTACAGTAGAGTGAGTAAGGGAGTGCTAACAAGACAAACATGGGCAGGTCATTTAATGGTATTTTCCTCTAGTAAAAGGGGATTAATAACAGTTCTGGCCTCAGGATTGTTGTGAGAGCTCTAAAACTTCATACACACAAAGTGCTTAAAACAGACCTGGGATGTACTAAGTATTCAATAAATGATCCCAGGAGAATAATCTTTATTTTTCCCAATTTACAAATGAAGGCCCTGAGGCATAAGGAGGGTAAATAATTTACCCAAGTAAAGATTAAAACTCACCCAGATTATAGGCTTTTATCTACAGTCTTCCCTCCTGCACTTCCCGAACGGGGAGAAATTAATGGATAAATAGAAGCTAGGCATGGTGGCTTGCACCTGTAATTCCAGCTACTCAGGAGGCTGAGGTGGGAGAATCTTGAGTGCAAGAGTTTGAGGCCAGCCTAAGCAATATAGTGAGACCCCATCTATTAAAAATAAAAGTGGGCAGATAAAATGGAAGAAATGTTGGACAAAGCCTTGATAGGTTTTCCAGAGTTACTGCATACAAAAAAAAAAAAAAAAAGAATCTTTTTTGTTTTTTTTGTTTTTTCTTTTTAATACAGGGTCTGGCTGTGTCACCCAGGCTGAAGTGCGATGTCCTGATCTGGGCTCACTGCAAACTCTGCCTCCTGGGCTCAAGCAATCCTCCCACCTCAGCCTCCTGAGTAGGTGATACCACAGACATGTGCAACCACACCCAGCTAATTTTTGTGTTTTTGATAGAAATGGGGATTATCCATGTTGCCCAGGCTGGTCTCAAACTCCTGAGCTGAAGCAATTCACCTCCTTGGCTTCCCAGTGTTGGGATTACAAGCATGAACCACCACACTGAGCCCAAATCACTTTTTTTATTTTTCTCAAAACTTAAAGATTCTTGAGGAAGTCAGAGTAAGAGAACATTCTTATTTCCATCAACCTGAAATAATCAAAAGGATCAGAATTCAGTTTTAATGAGTTTATTTGAGTAAAAAGCTGCTAATTACCATCCAGGAAACACGGACTCCAGAGAAATGGGGTCAATGCTCTGAACTTATGATCTTGCTTATATAGGCAGAACACAAAGAAATTTACTGGGATTATAACATTTTCTAAACAAGCCTGGCTTATAAACTATAACAATTTAATTAGTTACAATGTGTTTTCTGTATAGCCTATTTTGTTTTCTTTACACCTTGTTTACATTTTCTTTCCAACAGAAAGAGTGTATTTGACATTCTATCCTAGACAGTGTGTTAGGAAGTCTGTGTGACACAGTGGAGAGAAAAACTGGGGACTTAGTAGGCACAATGCTCAGAAAATGGTTAGTAAATGACTGTTTGGGAATGTGAAGGGCGGAACTGCACAGAAACAAAGATTGTCTTATAATGCAGATAAGGTACCCCAGGCAATCTCTAGGAACTTCACTCAGAAGAATAGATGAAAAGTCTGTCTGGGAGTAATGAGGACTCCCAGTCTCTTCTTTCCTCTGGGTGGTTGATCTTGCCTGGTTATTTGATGAGATTTTTAGGGAAGGGTCTTAAGACAATTGAATGTCATTTGGAAAGAGGCTTTCTTAGTCAGATAAGGAAATTACAGAGAGAATCTCCACCTGCACTTGAGAGGGGGACCAGGGAAGGTTAGAGAGGCTTTGATTATAAGGCAGCTCCTAAGGCTTCTTAGCAAGTCAGAGAACCAGTCTTTGAGGTATTGCTTTCTGAGCCCCAACAAAGCTTATATGTCATTCAAGAGTATGCAGCAATTTTTTACAGCCTGAACAACAACAAAATCTTTTTTAGGGAGAGGTATTTTATCACTAACATTTTCCAAATTGCTGGTGTATGGTTGGTTTTTATTATGGTTTTAAAATTCTTTATGGAAAATGTACCTAATTATTGCCTGCACCAAGAGCAGACCATTTCCACTGCCTCACTCTTAACTGGTATATGGTCAAATACACAAAGGTCCTTCTTTTAGAATGATACATGTTGAAGTATTTAAGCATGAAGTTTCACAATGTCTACAATTAATCTCCAACGGCTAAGACATACACACACACACCCACACACCCACACACACAGAGTGCATAGAAATTGATAGGGAAAATACAGACACTTCTCACCATACCATGAGACTGAGTCCCAATAAACCCAACCTAAATCGAAAATGCATTTAATGTACACTCCTTTCAACATCATAGCTTACCCTAGCCTACCCTAAACACTTATATTAGCCTATGGTCAGGCAAAATAATCTAACACAAAGCCTATTTTATTTTATTTTTTTTTTTTTTTTTTTTTTTTTTTTTTTTTT